>NW_023459797.1:0-48776 GCF_013731165.1 Rhagoletis pomonella | reverse complement strand
AAGTATGGTTTAGATTTAGATGCCGATTGCTTCTCACATGGACAAATCTATGTTGCGTATCGGCAAACCAGTTAGCCTTGATATCTACGTAGAGAATGGAAAAATGAAAAATAGGCTGACTTCCAAAACGTATCAATACAATGTTTGGAAACTGTTATACTGCGGTATTCAAACTGTTTGTATATGCAGAGTTGCGACACATTGCAACCATATACATTGCATATTTTAAATATTCAATATAGCAATGAACAATTTTTCTGAATTTTCCATTTCTAAAACACCAATGCTAACCAATAACAAACGAAGCATCAAATTTGTTTCTGATGCGCTGATTGCTTCAGCGATGCGTTTCGATAACTTTTCGGCTGCGTTTTGGAGCAGTATACATTGTCAATATTTTGTAGTTCGACGTTATGGAACCTTATACTTTGTACGTATGCAAAGCAATTGACGTTTTGGAAGTCAGCCATATTGTGTACCTACACACAAGTATTGCAAAATCAAACATGTCATGCTGTAGTGGACCAACTCGTGTCTCTGCACCAGCTTATTGTTATTGTGATTGAAGGTGAGCATTTGAAAGCACATTTGCATGTCTGGCTGTAGCTGAAGGTGTACAGATGCTCGCTGTTAGTTGTTAGATCCCAACATGTTCGTGTTCGAACGCCGTCAGAGGCAACATGTAATTTTTAATTTTTGTTTTTGGTTTTATGTACATTGTGAAATAAATTATATTAAACATGAATAACTATTTGAAAAATTTGCGACATTATTGTTATGTTTGTGGAAAATTTAACATAGTAAAACCAACAGTGGAAAAGAATGGTATGAGTAACATTTTGGAATTCCAATAATACTAGAAGTAAATTGGGTGCCGAAAGAACTTGCTATGAACGAGATGAACACAAAAATGCCCAACCTCGGACTGCATATGTTGGAGATCATACGGAGAGGGACGATGATAGCAGTGACGATATAAATTTACAGGTTAAAAAAAGGCCAAAACTGTGGATTTTTAACTTCATTTATTTTTTCATAATTATTTCGCTGTTTTTGTAATATCATACCATATTTTTTTAAAGATAAATAAAAAACTTATTTTGTAATAGAAAACATTATTGTTAATTAAAAATTTCACATACACACTTTTTTTGCAATAATGTCTTTTTTGTACAAAAATAATGAAATGATCTTTGTAACATAATCCAGCATAAATCAGCGTGTACATGAAGCAATTTTCTTAACGACTCAACATCGCTTTCAACAAAATCGCCTATGTAAATTGTGTCTAAATTTTCTAGAAAGCGATAAAATGGCTTTCAACTTTTCAGGCGATGTTGAATCGCTTACAAAATCGCCTCACGTAAATGCTGCTTAACTTTTACAAAGACACAGGAATAAAAAATGGATAACTCAGCTTCAAAAATAGTAAAACTACATTTTTCGATGAAAGATCATACAAAAAAAAAGATAAAAATTAACATCGAAAATTAATTCCTCCACTCAAAAAACTGTAATATGTATACCACAATATTTCAAATTAGATGTTAGAAATTTGATGGAATTTTACTCAATTTTCCTGTATACAGGAGCACCAACTTTAAATACGCATAAAAGAAACAACAAATCTACAGGCTAAAAATCCTTTGGGATTATGTTATGGGATGTGTAAACTTTCATTTATTTTTGGTTTCATCAAATATGTGATATTCGAGTTTAAAATATTATACACGAATTATTTACTTATCGCAACTTTAGATTTTATATACTAAGTATATAATGCTGCCGGCGTCCTCGTAAAGATCCATGAAATCGTGTTCCAGATAACGCTAGACCTAATGCATAACTTTGACTAATTTTTGTGAAAATTTTAATTCTTTTGTCAATATTATTGTGGCTTATTAACATTTATTTCAATATTGTTATTGAGCTTTGTATCACGATTATGCTTTTTAGGAAAAATGTAAGAAAAACAACAATTGTATACTTTCGGGCAGGCTCATCCTAAACTATTTAATTGTCTACCGCTTAGACTTTGTTGCTTCCATTTTTCCATACCGAGCTGTGAGTTTAAACTTCCATGTTCAGTTCTTTATATTTCCGGCTTGGGCCATGCGAATAAGGTGCAGCTTGTGTCAATGCATTGGAAATTAAGTTTTGTTCAAAAAGTATTCTCACATTTTTTGCGATTTTTTGCAAACCAACAAAGTTGCTGGGAAAATATAACTTTGAAAACATTTTGGTTTCTCATTTTTTAAAGTTCTGACTGTCATATCTTCTGACATACACAAGATTCAAAAACGATGCGTGGTATTCCACAGTCGGTAAAACTAACATAATAATCACCACAGTCAGACTAAAACGTACCCTACGAAAAATTAAGGATAACCGAGATATCTTTCGAATCCTTCCATAGAAGATTCTCATTTTTAGCTCAAATCACTTAGTTATGATGACAGACTGAGAATTTGGAGAAAAATTTGATGGTTCAAAGGATAAGAGATAATTTTGGTATCTATCACTACATTCAAATCTTTCGAACATTTTAATTTTTCTTCCAGGACCCGATGGAATATATTTTTTTCAATTTTATGACTTTTCATCAATCAATTACTATGATAGGAGCTGGAATGTCGGTGATTTGAAGTTGCCCTAGATACAAACTATTGAACTTCGGTTATTTTATTTCAGGACAACATGCAACATATTTTTCAGTGGTCTGCTCTCCTACAAATAACACATCCTGATTGAAATTTTACGCTGAAATGAGCAAGGGAATAGAATGCAGAAGTACAACCAAAACATGTAAACATATCGTGATTGATCACTAGGAACTTTTTAGTTCTTGTTGACTTTTGTTGCATACTAATTATCAGTTTTACTCTGTGAATCATATTCTCATTCAGATGAAAGATCCAATTTTTTTAGTCAATAGCTATGACTTCTGTTCCAATGGCCTTTTCCTAAGTTTAGCTGAAGTTCTACAACTTGTTGTGCCCGAAGCTGGATTTAAGCGAACTTGATGATATTGAAATGAACACAGAAAAACAGAAAGAGATAACAAAGGGATATGCATAAGGCTTCTAATGAATTTTAAGAGGTTGATTTAAGTTTTGATGTAAATAATAGATTTGCTAGAAAAAATCTGTACATATACATATTTATATGCAATACATATGCATGTATATGCACACACACACACATTATTGCTACACAGGGAAAAACCTCTTACTGAATACGACTTGACATATCAATACGAGCTGATTTTATTTCGACACTTGTGCATTCATATCCACGAAAAGGCGTACACACCTGCTTTGAGCATTCATTTGTACGTGCTTTCAATTTTCTGCTAAAGTAAATACGGCAGTGCTTTTTGGTTGGCAATTACGTCGTTCAGCCGTTGGTGTTTCAAACTTTTTGTTGATTACTCATACACACATATGTATATGTATTTTTGTAACCCATTCAACGCCGTACCGTAATTTGCCTCTAGGTATAGCACTGAATGGGTTGCCAAGTAGAATGTAGAGCACAAAATTATGTGAACCCAATATTTCAAGGACTCTTGAAAACTGCCATTTATTTTTGGCAACAGCCGGTGTTTCCAGCCCATTGCTACTTCGTGCAACCTCACCTATTTTGAGCAGGTGTTCTGTAGTTGCATGGAATGCTTGAAATGTAAAGGAGGCGAAATTGGCTGTTAGTACTTACTTGAAACAGTAAAAAAAAAAAGTCATTATGCGCTTTCAGTTACAACTACAACCTTTTTATAATACAGAAAACTACACATGAGCCGTTTATTTTGAAAGTGGCATACGTCGTTTCCTACCTCTTCTGCTTAAATGCTTGGTTACTTCTGAGTGCATCTGTAAATACCCTGACGGAAACAAGTGATTTTTTTTTGTAAATCAACTACTTGAAATACTACTTTAAAACAAATGCAATGAGTAAGTGTTTCGAATTTGTATACTCTTTTTGCTCAAAAAAACAACTTGTGTCTTGGAAGTATGAAAAAGCATCTGTGAAGTCCAGAACGCAAGCGTATTCAAAAGAAACATACTGACTTTGAATTGTGTAAACCAAATTCATTTTAAAGTAGTTGAAATTAAATGCAGAGTCGGACAGTCGACTTGCTGCTTGCACACAATTCATACTGAACATTTGAAAGCACGTTTACATGTCTGGCTATAGCTGAGCGTGCAAAGATTTTCGCTACCATTGGTCGCAGCCAAGAATGTCCATGTTCAAATCTCATTTAATTTTAAATTTTTAACTTCGGCTTTTCTTAGTTATGAAAAAGCATCTGTGAAGTGCAGAAAGAAAGCGTATTCAAAGGAAACATACTGATTTTGCGGTTGTTTAACCCAAATTCATTTTAAAGTAGTTGAAAATACATGCAGGAAAAGGCAATTGACTGCTTCTTAGGACATCGCCATGTTAAATAAATGTGTTCGTTGCAGGTAAAATAGTGAAAATTTCAATTAGTTATCATTGAAAATAAAGTAGTTTATAAATTACTTTCAAACTAATTCAATTTCCTGCAGAACTATAGTTCTAGCGTCATAAATTCGGAAAATAATTTGGACCTTTCGCTCATATTGTTGAACGAAAAACAAACGCTTTCAAATGATCATTGATGTCAAACGGCATGAAATGGCTTACGTTACTTTCAGAATAAACGGTTCATTTGTGTTTAGATACATACATATGTATGTATGCAAATAATTTTTGTAGGCACTTACATATGTACGTATATTCAGATATACAATGACTCTAGCAAATGACCACGTGTTGATTTTTTTTTAATTCGTAATATTTTTCGATCTAATTTTCGTATTTTTGGTATTTTCCAATAAAAATATCGTCAAAGATTTAACCAAAAACATATACTTAAATCACACTTTATACAAAATTTAGAAAAATTCAACAAAATTTCAACTTTTTAATCTGAATCTTTAGAACATTTTTGGGTATGCAGTCTTATAGCGTGTAGAATTTTAGTCCAGTGAAGAAGAATCACGTTGATTTTTTAAAATCTATTTTTTTAGACTGCTTCTGCGCTTTTTTACATAACAAGTGCAATTTACAAAAACTGGCGTGAATTTTTTGAAACTTTGTTGCTAACGGTCTCCCGCAATTTATTACATAAGAAATTCATGATTATATGAAAAAAGTACACAAATACCTCACCAAAACGTTTAAAACTTGATTTTCATCAGACTAAAATGGGCTATAAAACTGCATAACCAAAGACGTTCAGATTAAAAAGTTGAAATTTTGATGAAAATTTATTTAGTTTTTTTTTTAATCTTGTATAAAGTTTGAACTGTGATTTACTTGTTTTTGGTTAAAGCTTGGGCGATATATTTATATATTTAGATCGAAAAACATTACGAATATTTAAAGAGGCATCAACCAACACGTGGTCATTTGTTTGAGCCACAGTATGTTGAAGATTTTTTTCAGATTTTTACATAATGGTTTAGTATACGAGCAAAATTGTGAAATATAATCGAAAATTCTTCTTTTTTTTAACCCTTTGATAAGACTAAATAAATGAACTACAAAACACTTTTTCAACCCAGTGATTAAATAAAAAAGCTGTACGAAAAATAACACTCATACTGCGCTTAAAAGTTTAGATATTCGGACACTATTTTCCACACAATGGTGGTCAAAGACTTATGTAGCTTTGTCATATGTGGATGTGTGTTTGTTGGCTGCTGTATCCGTTCGTACTAGCACTCGGTAGGCTCGCGTAGTAAATAATATTTTGGCGCTTACACTTTGGAAATGGATTTTATGAGAAGCTTTTTTATGGCAGAATATCACTGTCGCTTCCAGTGTTGCCAGTTTAGCTTTTTGAGGCTAGATCTTGAGGAGACATCTTTTTTCTTTGTCGTTTAGCTTCGAAATTTAGGATTTAGCTACGTGGATTTTTTATAGCCTTTTCTTATTTTCATACTAGCATTTTTTAAGGGCAATCCTCCAAAATATTTGTAGGTGCACTTAATAATTGTTCTGGTTCAATTTTACTTGACAAAATGTTAAACAAATACCACCCGTCGGCATCGCTCTCTCCGACGAAATTTATCCAGTGAACTCGTTCTGTCCAAACTTTAACAGAGGCTCTCAAGTGTCTCTATAAAACCAGGAAACTCCACACCCCACGGATATGACGTACAGCACTACATCGTGAGAGGGAAAGGTAGTTAGTAGCCGCTGCTATGCCGTAACCATTGGGGGGTCCTTAGCCCCTTTTCGCCTCTGCTATTGCGTCACATGCTGCCGACCATTTTTCGCTGCATTTTTGACACAGAACCTGTTATTATTTTAATTTTTCTTCTGTTAAAGTTTGATTTTTTTTAAATTTTTTTCATTAAAAAATAAAAAAAAAACTGGAATAATTAATTAATTTGTCAGAAACTATCAGTCCTATCGGAAAGTGATGTATATTATTAATTATTACAACACTGTCTAATCCATCCTAACCTACATAATTGTTTAGCATTGATACAATTTTGACCCTGTAGCTCATTTCTGTAACAATTCTCAACCGCCTTGTTCTCTACTGATAACAAGTAGTAGAGAATGATGTATATTCTCTACCAGTAGAGAAATAATCGGTAGAGAAGAGTTATAGAAACGAGTAACTGGGCAACCATTTCAATTGTGATATCACGATCAAAATTAAAGAAATCAAAAAAAATGTCATGTATAAAATCTATGGAAATTAAATTTTTTTGAATTTTCTATTCGGAAAATTTTATTTCCTTTGGGCAGAGACAAACACAATAAAAAAGATAGCTCACATAGGACAATCCATTTTAGAGCTATGCTCGTTATTACGAAAGCAACTTTATATAGAGTTTTAGATTTTTAAATATTTGGCAACCCTATTCAAAATTATTAATTCTGGTTAAGAGTGCATTTGAATGCTTTGCACTCCCTGAATACGTTGTAATATTTGACTCGATATGTATTTAGGTCACTAAGACTTTAAGCGAATGGCAACCCTATTAAAAAGTTGTATCTTTTATCTCAACCAGCGAAGCTATCCTTAAAATGGTGTTTCAGTCATTCATTTTGATGGTATATCGTGGAAGATATGGCGCTTTATTGGCCTGATACAGTGCTTTTAGCTTTTTAATAAATAACTAAATTTGAACAACGCGACTATTTTTCACATGTACGAAAGCCGCTCCCCTTCAAAATGAGATTTGATTGAATAAATTTGATCAAATAGTTAAGGAACTATACGGGACCTATTTTCAGATTATACTCGACCTACTACTATACCTACAACATACACTAGGTTTTGTTTCGGGTGTATTTCATGACTTTTTTTTGTAGCATCGTGTTGTTGAAACAAGCATGCTGCCAAGTTTAATTATTTTTTCCTTTAATATGGATCTGTTTTCCTATTGGACGGCCATTTTCAAATAACAAACAAAACAGATTAAAAGCATTTTCTGTAGGTTTCGCAGGAAACTGTCGCTAAACCGTTCTACATTGTATTTATTATTTTTTATCCGCCTTTTGCATATTTGTTTCTCACGGCCAGTTTTGAAATAAGATGTTCAACAAGCTACGCGCTCCAGGTAAAACTGCTTCGCGCTCGATAACTCGACACTCGCGCGCGCACTCTCAACCAAAGTTTTTATTTTGACATGCACCGCTCACATATCTACAGGCAGTTAACATCGTTAAATTTAAGTTCACTCTCTTCCAGTGTAGTTAACACATGTAAGTATACATATGTATATGGGCCGATTATTTATAAAGTGACATAAGTAATTTCTTACCTTTTGAGCTTAAATGGATGTTACTTCTAACTGAATGCATCTGTAAATCGTTCTACCGTCATAAATAAATGGCAAAACTTTGGCTGATGTTGTTGAACCAATAACAGACGTGTTCAGACACAGGTAAATGATCACTGAAGTAAAACGGCAAAAAATGACTTATACCACTTTCAAAATAAACTGCGAATATGTACAGTTCCATACTGCAACAAGTTAACGGCGAATTTGGTGCTTCGGCGAATATCTTGTTTAGCTGAATTGTTGGTGAACGTAAGCTCACATCCAGCTAGTTTTAAGCATTTGCATATGAATGACTTTTCTGGTGAATGGCGAAGCTTTTTCTCATTTCCGCTAATCCTTTTCCATTCATGTATGTATGTATGTACATAGTGTGGACAACTGATTGTTCTCATACATAGCTTCAGCCAACAAGTTTTAATATACAAATCATAACAATCCTCATTTTAACTTTCTTTTATTTCTCTTATTATTCGCACCTAAGCAAGTTAGCTATATTTCGGTGTTTTACATGTACTTGTAAACACTAAATTACCAGCAAAATTCTTAGAAAACGCGCAACTTAAAACTTGAATGCCAGAAATGCAAGGGAAAGGTCATATGTTTTGTCATTTAACTGCTTTTGAAGGCAGTTTAATCATTTTGTAATTCTTATAGATAACTATTAGTGCTGGGAATCTCATCTACCCAAAATTCAAAAATATGCGCTACAAACAAGTAAAATTTGCAATTAAAAAAATTTTCCTCCATTTTATTTGCCGGTACAAAAATAAATAACACGTGGATTTTAATAAAAAAATAGCGAAAACAATTCACTTCTAAATACAATACATATTTATGTACAAAATTAGTTTATATTCAAGCAGACAGTTTCAATCTAGTGTAAATAGAAACACAGTGTTTAATAGTGGTTCAGATGGATGTAAGGTTGGCTTAAGTGGATTGCCACCCTGATGAAAAACAACTAACAAATTTCCCTTTTTGATTACACAACTCGCAGAAATTACAGCCATTTGGCGGCTAGACGTCAACATTTCTGTGCGCAATAATCGGCATTCGCATTATTCTATATTCAATTCTCTAAATTTAACTATGCCAAATTACTTCCATGTGCAGAGCTTTATCCGAATCAAATAACATTCCGAGCTTCTTTTTGTCTGTCTTCTAGTGCATTTCAAAGACTTCTGCATAAATATTTTAATTATTTCGTTAGCAATGGAGGCCGCGGTGGTGTAAGCAATAAGCAGTGCGCGCTTTCACTCCGCAGCGCCTGGGTTCAAGCCCTTTTCAAAGCAACATCGCAAAAAAAAATTTAGAAAAAATGTTTTTCTTAACAGCGGTCGCCCCTCGGCAGGCAATGGCAAACCTCCGAGTGTATTTCTGCCATGCTCCCCATAAATATACAATCACCATTCGTAGTCAGCGTAAAACTATATATCCCTCCACTTTGTGTGACAGCATCTAGGCGCACACCTCAAATCGCGGGAGAAGCTCAGCCAAACACTAACATATGTGTAAGCACCAATCTATTATTATTATTATTATTTCTTTAGCAATTGTGTTCTATGGCCAAAGGAAAATTATTGTTTCAATTGTGTATTTACATACCGCTTTACCAAGGCCAACAGTCGTTTCAGGGTGCATAGTAATTTTTGAAATTACAATTTTATACACTAATTTTTAATTTTTGCTTTTGTATTTTTAATTACTTTTTACTGCGGAAACCAGCGCCGGAAAGCATAGCGATTACAAATTGTAACAGTTTATCATATGTGCAGGTGTTTACTCTTGCTAATAGTGCCCGACGGCAATAGTTTTTCATTGCATATTTATGTTGAAATACCAGGCTCTTTGAAAGCACACACGGTGCCCATGGGTATACATTAATTCGCATACATACATATATTGTGTATACATATGTATGTATAAATGCAAGTTTTAGTCTAAACAAACTAACCTTTGCTCGGATATATCGCAAATCCACCAGTATGTAATGAGTGTGCAGCTGTGTTTCTCACAGCGGTGACAAGTGCTGTTAATGAAGCAAGTAACCACAGGAAGCAACAGCCATAACATTTATGTACGTGCAGGTTGCCCGAAGCACTAAAATACACATGGAGATCAAACCCAGCAATAAAATCCCTCACCTAATGCGATTTTGGTGACACGTCTGACAGGAGGGATGGGAACCGGATGAAAAATTTAGTAGGTTCGGTTCTGGGGTTCTAACTGTTTTTGCACCTTTAGAATGGTTCGTCAAAACGTTCTTTTTTTGTGCTTTGTCAGAGGCTTCGGTTTGGTTCAACGGATCAGGAACTGAGAAAAACTATATATAATTATGTTCTTTTTATTCAGGAACAATCGAAAAAAACTATAAAAAACATATATATTTAATTTATGTCATACGCTTTATTTAGTGACAAAAATTCTCAGATGATAAAACCATATTTAATAAAAGAAAAAAGTGTGGAAAATTTGTCAATTAAAATTTGGTCCAAAAAAAAAAGTAATTAAACCTTCATAAAAAGAGGTTCGATTTCAGTAGTTCATATAGATCAGTTAATTAGTTAAAAGCGTTTAGTCCGGTTCAAAACCGGTTGGGGTTAAAAACAAGTTCACGCCCCTGTTTTCCAATGATTACATAGGGCAACAAAATTTTGGAAAATACCAATACCAGACACAATGACTTGACCATATATTTCCTACGAAATAAAATACTCCAGCACGCAAGTCTTAAGAGAGATATTCTAACCAAAAAGTATGAAAATGGAAGAATACAATTTTTTGAATAATAGCACCTTAAAGTGCACTTCGTTACCTTTAAAAATTTTCGTTATACCGGTTTTTCCTCCCTGAAATATAAAAATTAAAGTATGTGATTGAAAGAATGCAAACTCAAAATGGCGGACCTAATATGGAGAGTTTATAATTGTTCAGTTATGTCAAACTTGTTTAAGAGTCAGTAAGGAAAAAAATTAACCCTATATTGGGATTAAGCAATCCAAATTCTATAAATCGAAGTTGACAAGTGCCGTTCGCTGGCAAATCTTATTTTATTATTATCTTTTTTTTGCTCCTGTTTTGTCATTTGAGTACATACAAAAATGTAAAAACATCCTTTCATAAAAAGCAAAAGGTGAAAGTAAATTTTCTGAAAAAGATTTTGTGAAAACTGAAGCTTGGTGCTCCCATATTTGTGTGGAGCGAAAAAAAGTGGAATTTCCTGCTTGGTAATTTAAACAAATACAAATGCATATGGGCAAATAATCACATAATGTCCACACTAATTGGCTACGTCAACCCATTACCGACATATGTGCATATATAATTTGAAAACTGTAGTTTTTAACTGCAAAAATCTGTTGCAAATTTTGATGCACAATTTTAACTATGTACCTAAATATCCTTATGTAAATATTTATATTACTAAGCAAGTACAAGACGGCCGCGATGGTGGTGTACTGGTTAGCAGTGCGCACTACCATTTTGTAGAACTCCGTTCAAATGCACTTATTTGCATTGTACTTAGGATGATTTTCTTGTACATTTATGCGAGGCATCGATGAAATTATAATTTCATAGCTGTCCTTTAAAATAGTTATTTCTTATTTTTAAACTCCCTTTTTAATTTGGGTATAATTTGCCGCCTTTTTCTTGGAACTTGACCCAAGCACCGCAAGGAGAGAAGCTGCAGTCGCAGCACACAACCGAGACTCAATTCTAATTAAACAATGAGGAAGAAGTAGTTGGCTACAAGGAACAAGAAAAATACTAAGCCACCCGGTGCGAATGGCGATGACCGCGGCAATAAATTATTATTAGAAACTACGTATTTTCAATTCACCCACAAAAGTTGCATGAAAATATGCATTCAATTAGCACTCGCTTAAACACTAATCGAACAATCGAAAATGGAAATTTTGGGTGGTAAATCGAGCTCAATTGGCTAATTACTTAATTAACTGCCTGTCTGAACTTAGCATTAAGAAGTATTACGCCGCGACTTATCACTTTCGCGTTATCAATTTTAATTGTTTTCTTATTAACGCACATAGCATATTGCACACTTAATCATAGTAGAGTAATCGTTTTGTTATGCCGAAACGAATGCATGACTACTCGGCCTCAGCACCTTTTCGTGCCGTGAATCGCCGTCACCAGTTATAGTCTAGTTACTCTAGACTTAACTTGCATAAGAAATCGTCAATGATTACTCAACGCGTCATCTCTGCCAGAAGCAAAAACATATTGTTTTTGTATTTTCCTTTTCAGCTAAAGGTCACTTTGCCGCCTCTAAGCGAGATCAAAAAACTCCTGAACAATATATTAGGTTACGTTACGTAAATTAAGTCTAGAATAACTGAGCCTTTCAGAAACTCATGCTACACGAAACAAATTTTATGGTCGTTCCTTCTCAGCTTAAAAAAATAGTGGTTCCACTTAATGACGTATATCTTACGAACCAATTGAACAATCGCAATAAAATTAATCAACAAAAAAAATATAAAAAAAACCAAAACAGTCGTTATTTTTTTATATTTCCCCCGTTAAAGTTTGAAATCTGGAGCTATTAATTAATTTCTCAGAAACTATCAGGCCTATCGAAAAGTAATGTATTTATGAAGAATTCCATTGGCTTTCATTTGTTGTATTTCGTATTACGATTGTTCAATTGGTTCGTAAGATATACGTGGAGTTTTTAAGCTGAATAACGGTAAATTTCAAATATCTCGAAAACGTATCTATAGAAATAAAAATTAACTCGATTTTCGGAATTACCGAGCAATCCAACATAGGGGGTTGGATAGTGGCGTCTGGAGAACAAAAACAAAACTAAAGTTTTTGATGCAGTGATATTAGCATGATATTATTAATTTTCAAACATTTTCTATTGAAATGACAAATAATTTTAATTAGCTAAACAAAAGTGTAAACAAATGCCGATTTAAAAATGGCAATGTTGGGCGCTTCAATTCACGAAACATTTATGATGAGGCGAGAACATGATTATGAATAGTAATGTACAGAGCTTGAAATACACATGTTCGGCAAAAAAGCTCATAAATTAGTGTGCCGAAACGATTTCACTACTATCATTAGGAGCTTAATGTGGGGTGTGCCTAAGTTTGAATAAGCGCGGGCATACAAGGCGTTTGAGCAACAAATTGTCCTGTTTATATTCCATACAAACAAAATAATCGCAAATTTTAAAAAACTATTACGGAGAAGTTATTAGTCGCAGCATGGTACTTCTATTGCAGTTATTTACTTAATTTCTTTCTCACTTATGACCACAAATGTGTATC
Organism: Rhagoletis pomonella; assembly: GCF_013731165.1. Lineage (NCBI taxonomy): Eukaryota > Metazoa > Arthropoda > Insecta > Diptera > Tephritidae > Rhagoletis > Rhagoletis pomonella. Next base: position 35,644 of record NW_023459797.1, on the reverse strand, counting down.
TCGGTAACAGATTTATCAATTTCTGCCGAACTCGGTGCAATTAATAAACTTGGTACGGAAACGCAATTGTTTGAAAATTATTCAAATCAGACTAAAATTAAACCCCCGCTTCCCGTACAACGGTAAATTTCTGAAATACGTAAACTCCGATATTTCAATAACTGAGGACGCTAATTTACTCCAAGTTAATATGTGGTTACAAAAATCTCTTAACAATAAGTAAGACCTAAAATTGTACGATTTGAGGTCGATGTAATTTGCAAAATATTTTTAAATATTTGTTATAAAAGTAGTAAATATTTCAAATGGAAACAGCTAAAACACACAACACGTCATATCCATCGATTTAGTGCCAAATTTTTGCCTTTGTGTTAAGAAATCTTCAAAATGGATTTTGTAATACGCACAGATTTTAGTGCGGTTGGCAGAATAAGCCTCATACATTTGAAATACGCATTGTTTTAACTACACAATAGTCAAAATTTGCCGACCTATCTGAATAAAAAAACTAAAACCTTTCTCAATGTAGCAGTGAAAAACACTTTGGTAACTAATACCCACCGATGCTTAAGCAAACTTACTAATAACTTAAGTGTATATGTATGTATGTATTTAGTTACGAAGTTTTTAAATCCGTTATCGGACGAGATAAGTAAAAGTGCGCACGTGATCCCAATGCACTTAAACTCATTATAACCTAATTTAACGCCAACGGCATGATGCATCATTGTAAAGCACTTCCGTGGTGATATGTAATAAGTATGTACATATGTATATACATATATGGCATGTACGTAGATAGATTTTTATCATTTTTTGCTCTTACAAAGAGTCCCAAATATCCTAAATTTTGACATTTTAACATCATTTGGGCAACTACAAATTTGTTGGTTTGCAAACATAGAGAAATACAGCAATGAAATAGGGGAAAGATCGTAGGTTAGTTTAGGTTTGGTTGAGATGGTTGGAGAGCGTGACTCCCCTTTACACTTAGGCCAAGAAAGGTCCATTGTGATACCATATGTAATCTTTGGTCCCCTCTGATGTTGCGGCCCATGCTCGGGATCAAACCAATTCGTTAACGTGATGAATTTCGACCTGTAAGAATTCTTTTGAGAATAGATACCTCGGTACGTTTTAACCCTAAGAGTGCAGACGTGCATTTTTTTTATCGTAAGGAGGCCATGTAATCCTAACCGTTCCACAGAAAGAGAGGTTTCTCCAGCATTCGTTTGCTGCTTGTCTGGTGCTGTTCCTTGCATGTAGTTTGAAAGTGGCCATTGGTATATCTATCATGTCCTTCCGCGAAAGGATGAGGGTAGTCGTACCATTTCTCACCAGTTCATCAGCTTTGCAGTTGTCCTCAATATATCGGTGTTCAGGCACCCATATGAGTTTTATTCTATAATGCTGGGCCATCCCGTTTAGAGATCTGCGGCATTCAGTGAGAGACTTAAGAATATAATGGGGCCTAGTGTCCCAGTCCTTTCGATTTGGTATAGTAATTATATTGTTTTTGGTGAAGGTATTTGATGGTATGCAGCAGTCAGTACTGGCAGGTATCGGTGTGGGCGCCCTTGTCCCTTGGATTTTCGAATGCCTGATGGACCACGAGTCCTGCAGCCTGCCTCTCTAAGTCTTAAGCCTGCAATAGTGGCTTTTTCTCGTGCAACTAAATCAAGCGGTAGCATATGTAGGGCCGCGTTAAGAGCTTCGGTCGGGGAGGAACAAAGAGCTCCACTTATGCATTGCCCCCCCACTCATTTTTACCCTTTGAATTTGCTGCAGCTCTGTTGTCTTATCAAGGTTAGGCCACCATATTAGGCTCCATAAAGCAGAATCGGGCGAACAATGGCATTGTAGATCCTGTAAACTATATTAGGTCAGAAGCCCCACGATACACCGATCGCCTTTTTACATGTGAAGAGCGCTGTAGTGTCTTTCTTGATGCCTTCTATTGTGTTGTCATTCCAGAGCAGTTTGCTGTAAAAAATTACTCCAAGATAGTTGGCAGTACGTTTAAATTCCAGGCTTGAGCCATCGGTGTAAGCGCCGGTACCTTGTATCTGGTAAAAAGGACTAGCTTCGTTTCAGATGGGTTAACCTCAACACCACTGTTTTTGGTCCAAGTAACAAGTTAAGCAAGAGCAGCTTCTATAAGATCACATAGAGTTTGAGGAAATTTTCCTGTTCGATAACCGCAACATAATCGGCGTATGCGACAACCCCATATCCATCCGGATATGGTTCACTGTCACTACCCATAGGAGTGGAAAGACAAGATCCCATGTAAATTGCCCCTCCTGACAGACCTGCGAGTGGTCTATCTCCCCAATGCGGAGCTCACCACCCTGCTGGTGAGCAATTGGTGAATGATCCTAACCAGAGATTTCTCCACACGCAGGTACGTCAGAACCGAGGTAATCGCATACGGGACGACACTGTTGAAAGCTCCTGCTATGTCCAGGATGCTACTAATGCAAATTCCTTTGTTTCTAGTGATCGCTCAATTTTTGAGACTGGCGAGTGGAGGACAGTCTCCGTAGATCTGCCCTTGCTGTAGGCATGTTGCGCATTAGATACCAGAGCTGGGTTAATCGATTGTATAAACCTACAGAAGTCTTTCCAGAGTTTTAAGTAGAAAGGATGAAAGGCTGATAGGCCTAAACTCGCCAGGTTTAGCATAAGAGGCTCTGCCTGCATTCGGTATGAACTCTACCTTGGCTTTTGTCCAGACTCCGGGCATGTAGCCGAGTTTTAGGCAGCTGGTGAAGATGGTTTTTAGCCATGGATCTGTACGCTCCATGATGTGTTGTCGCTGCACCAGATATGTTCCATCCGGTCCTAGCGTTTTTTCGGGTTTGAAATTAGATATGGCTCAACAAATTTTCCTGTCGCTTATAATTTCGTTGATGAGCTGTGGTGTAGCCTCTGCTGATTCTGGATCATATAACGTGTCATCGTTGCTTTCTGGGCAGTCATTGTCTAAGATTAATTTAACGGTTTCGGAACTTGAGTCAGTCCAGGACCCATCATCCTTCTGAATATAGCTAGGTGCTGTAGGTGATTTTGTGAGTACCTTACGGAGTCTAGAGGCTTCGGATGTAGTCTCTATCCCACTGAATTATTCCTGATGGCTTCCTTATATATGTTAAGTGTCGATTTATATTGTGCCTAAGATAACTCTAGGACTTTCCTGCATTCTTTACGAATGGATGGAGGACTACTACGGCGGTTTGTACGCCTCCCTGGTTTTCCTCTTGGGACATGCCTTGATAAGTGCTGTCTCGAAACTCTCAGCAAAAAAGCTAACTAATTGATCAAATTCCTCACTACTTTCTGGTGTGTTGAATAGTTCAGAAGGTAGGTTCTTATATACAAGTTTTCTGTAGTACCCCCAATTAGTTTTCCTGATATTTCGTATCTCTTTAGAGAGGGGGACGATTCGAATATGGTAATTCTATGAACCCGTTGCAAATCATTCCCTATGAAATGCTGTTAATTTTAATGTAACTACCAATCAATAGTATTATCCTTAAAAAAAATTTTCAAAATAACCAACACTTATTAAGAAACTTTGCCTTATGCGGCAGTGATAATGGTGGCGAAGTCAGAAGAACTTACGTAATGTAGGACCGAAAGGCTAAGGTGATTTATTTTTTTAAGTGATCTGTGCACTTTAACCATTTTAGCATTTAAATTGAAATTTAAATTCGTGTTCCACACACAAAAGTGGGGTTACACACGAGAAGTAAACAATCAGACGCAAAAGGGGCGGAACCCCATACAAGTAAATATATGCACAAGACTACCTACGCAAACGGGTGTTGTTCACTGCAAACAAGAACCTGGATGTGAGCCATAAACATACTTATCATGCGTACATATGCATGTACATATAATCATTGTCAAAGTGCAGAAATGTGTTTGTTTACACATACAAATACAGTTCCGCCATAAACTTTGGCAGCCTTTTGCTGTACCTTATACGAGGTAAGCATTAAGAGAGTGATATAAGTCGCCATTATGTCAAATATCACTGTCGTTGTTCACACTTTCCTGGGTATCAGGTTATGTGGTTATATTTTTTATTCAGTTTACAACAATAAAATACACTACAGAATAATAGTTTTTAACAAAAAATCTGATAGCCAGGCAAGTGTGAACAGCCCCACTGCTAAAATGAGCGTAGAAAAACTATTCCTAATTCCTTTTTTGGTTGTTGTTGTTTTCGGCGGAAATTCGTTCTCAAATACATATATTTACTAGAGAAAAACGACAATATGTCGAAACCTGATACATCATGGAGCCTTTAAATATAATAGCGATTTCTTAACATTACCTTAAATGGGTTTATTATAGAAAATACTTGATTCTATTTAGTTGTACCCCAAGTCCTCAGAAGGCCAGGTTTAGTTCAATGACCGTTCCAAATATCAAAAGCTACACTTTTATATGTTAAAGCAGTTATAATATAACTAGTTAAATATTACTCTTAGATCAAGCAATTAGCTAGAAGAGCTGTTATGACACTTTTGTTCAAAGCATTTCTAAAAGAGTTTCCACTTGTTAAAAAATTTAAAAAGTCTTCATTTCTTAACCCGGTGAGCGTAAGGTTCAATTTCGTAGCATAGGGTGTAAGGTGCGTGTGACAGACTCGTCAGGTTTTTAGTTTATTTTTTATGAAATCTTTATTTATATTAATTGAGTGAACCGAAAGTGTCTTTTAGATTTAATATAAAATAGAATGAAGAATTAAGTAAACGAAATTTGTACTTTCATTTATTTATTAACGAAATAAACACACAAGTTACAACTTAAGTATTTGGCACCAAGTTATCTTTTATGCTGACTACACATGAGGCAACCGCTGAAACAACCAGTGCATGTTGCCTCGACCGTTGCCCCGCGTGTAGTATTGTTGCTCATTGAAATTCGTGTTGCCGCAACCGTCGCCTGAAAATAAAAATATTTTGATATTTTGTGTTGGTTTCCGTGTCGGTTGCTTCGTGTGTATCGTTGTGTATTGAGTTTATTGGCCTAGTTCATATAAAACATTTGAGCTGAAAAGGTGTTTTGGTAGAAAACTAAATTTACCTCCGTATGTTCATTTCATATCAGAGCACAAACAACTGAGGTTGAGGCATTGGTTGCCTCGTGTGCATTGAACAAGAAAACACAGGTTGCCTCAACACGTTGCTTAAACGGTTGCCCCTTGCGTCACGTTGTAATAAAATAAAAATAAACATACAACAAAAACAGTTTTTCAAGTCTAAATTAAGTTCAACAAGTAATTTTTAAGCAAAAAACAAAACCGACTCTAAGGTACCACCTTTCCTTTAAAAAAATAATTATACAAATCGGTTAACGTGGTCCTAAGTTATGCGGTAACATAAAATAAAAAAAAAACGAATTGATAACCTCCTTTTTCTTGAAGTCGGCTAAAAATATAAAATGGAACCAAACCTCTATATCCCTATGTTATTCGACGCCCTGAATGCGAATCCGAGGTCTGTTAGCCTCCATCACGTCAGGTTCGAGGTCATTTGAAGGTCAATAAAAAAAATTATTAAGCCTGAAAATTCAATACGATTCTTCTGAATTCGACCTTGGGATGACCTTGGCTTGACCTCTAGATGACCTTGAAGAATCAAGTCGAATTAACCCTTTGTTACCATTTTCTAAACTACTCATTCAAACAGGTAAAAAAGTCTTACATTAGATACCCGGGGCTATTATATAGTTTTTTTCACCTTTCCGAAAACTGCCGCTACATGGAAAGCAGGGGTGGTTTTACCCCTATTTCAAACATCTTCGATCCCATTTTCCAAACTTCCATAATAATGTTACTTCTTTTCAAGTGATTGTTTTTGGTATCAATTTTAAGTCAATTAGCGTATATAAATTTTGAAACATCGATGTTTCAAGTATTTCTGAAATTTACCGTTATATGAAAAGTGGGCGTAATTTACGTCCGATTTCAATAATTTTCAAAGTTGTGCTTTCAAGTGGCAAGTAATATAACTGTACCGAGTTTGGTACAAATTAATCGAACGGTTACTGAGATACACATACGTGGGCATAAGTGTGCGATGCCACGCACAGTTTCCAAAATTTTATCATAAACATATTTTGTGTTAAACATCAATTTTGAATAAATCAGCTTCGGTATTTACTGATTTATCGAAGATTTCGTATTTCTCTAAATTACCGTTATATGGGATGTTGGCGTGTTTGTTGTCGGATTGTAAAAATTTTGAGCTACATATTTTGTATGTTGTACCAAGGCCAATAACTGTGCCAAGTTTGATGGAGCGGTTACCGAGATATACATATCAAGGTTGTTGCGAATATTCGCATTCGCAGCCGCGGAGCATCCGCATTAATTTTAACATTCGCATTTGCAATAAAGAATATGGAGCGCATTAAAAGATGGCCTAAATTAAGTAAAAATTATGTAACTTATGAATATTATTATAAGTGTAATAATTTTTTGGTTCATAAAACGGCTTACTATGCTAAAGTTCCTTTTGTGATAATTGTCAAAATTCCACACAAAATAAAAATAAAATGGAATGTGAAAAAGTTTACTGCCAAGTTCACAAATCAAATAACAATCAATTCAAGGGGAATTAAATATCTATTGAAGAGTGGGGCTTGGCCTGCAATATATCGTATAGTAGTCACTATTCGAATAATTTTAGTTAGTCGATTTACAGACTGCTCGATGGTGAGCGTTTAGTCGAAAGCGTACGATTTGTCGTTTAAGCGAATGGCCGGATAGTCGATTTTAAACAATCTCTCTCCTGTTTTCCAATATTATTTTTATATAAATCGGATTAGTAGCTATAAAACACTTTAAAATATGTTTAGATAATAATGCACATATGTAATCTTATATATATAAAAATGTTGTGTTCGTATGTCACGGTCGTCAAAACTCGAGAACGTCTGAACCGATTTGAATAGTTCTCTTTTTGCATTGTTCGGTATAATACCGGGATTAATAATATCATAAAAAATTTGAGGGTTGCCACCTACTTGAAAAATTTTAAACCCACTTATATTGATAAAATAAACGAATTATTACAATATGGGCATCAAATTAAAGAGGTTTAAGAAAGATAACTGCTGCAAATACTTCTGAGGAGGAATGCCACCTATTTCAAAATTTTAACTCAGTTAAATTGATAAAGTAAATAAAATATTGTCATGTTAGTGTAAACTAAAGAGTTTTAAGAAAGCTTAAAGCTTGAAAAGGTGCAATATAGGTATCAAATAAAGGAGTTTAAGAAAGATGATAGCTGGAAATATTTTGGAGGAGGGCTGCCACCTATTTAAAAATTTTAACTCAGTTGAATTGATAAAATAAATAATATATTGCAATGTGGGTATCAAATTAGATAGGTTTAAGAAAGATAACTGTTGGAAATATTTCTAACGAGGGTTGCCACCTATTTGAAAATTTTAACTCAATTAAATTGATAAAATAAATGAAATATTGCCATGTGGGTATCAAACTAAAGAGTTTTAAGAAGACTTACAGTCGAAAATATGTTTGAAAATAGAACTCCATTAAATTTATAAAATAAACGAAATGTTACAACATGGGTACAAAACGAAAGGTATTTGAGGAATCTTGATTTGGAAACACTCTCAATAGAGTTATGCAATATGTAAAAATAGACTGAAAATATTTGAATTAAATGAAATTTTAAATAACTGGTTCGAAACGGAAAGCGTCTGGGAAAGCTTTACTAGAGAAATTTTTTGTTAATGTTTTCACTTATCCAAATCCGGACAATTTAAATGAAGAGAGAGTTTACAACATCTTATCAAACGAAGCGATCATATTATCAACGAAGAATTGATATACAAATTACGCACTTAAAAAAATAATAACGAACTACTGATATAAATGAAAAAATTATGAAAAGCGTAACGAAGACATAAAAATATCACATGAAATGAAATAATGAAAACTTAAAATTGTTATCACCAGGGAACGGATTTTAAGGACCTAAAAACCTATAAAAAAGGCAAAATAAAATAACGAAATAGGCTGGAAAAGGCAAAATAAAATAGCGAAAAAGGCAGGAAAAGGCACTAGGTATTACAAAAAAAGCAAAATAAGGCACTAAAAAAGACAGAAAATACGAAGAACAATAAAAAAAAAACATTTATTTTAGAAATGTTTATATTGCAAGTAAAAAGAGATAAACTATGAACTAGTTTCATTATATGGAAAATTTGTACTTAGAATCTTTGACTATTTTATCCTTTCGAGTTTCTAACTCATGAAACTTTAATCTGTATAGTTGTAGTAACATTGAACCGCAAGATGCATTTTGAAGTTTTCTGGCAGCATTTTCATTAGATTTTCGCGAAGAAAAGCCTTGAATGTACTAAATGTGCGCTCGACGTAAGTGATACAAGTGGAGCCCAATTTAAATATGGAACGTTTGAAACGTTCATATTATCAGGAATAAGGGCGTTTTCCTCTCCCTTTACAATTTTATCCATACCCCTTATTCCAAGCCTACGTTAGCTGAGAAACGGCTTTGAATTTTTCCAACCCCAATTTGGCAAGAGGTCCCTGCGCTTCTATAAGCCGCATGGGCATGTGTATATTTTTTAATCTTAAAACAAAAATTGTGAATGCTATAATCACTTTTTTTAAGGTAGAAAAGGCAAAAAAAGGCGAATATCTTAAAAAAGGCAACATAAAATGTGTATATATGGAATCATGGAAAGCTAAATCGTGGACATTCTTAATCGAATATACTCTATCTCTTTAGCAGAAAAAAAGGCAATTTCCATAAAATCCGTTCCCTGGTTATCACCATTCCCTTACATTAATACAGTTAACAGTTAAATTTTAATAATTTCATTTGGGGTCGCCATAGCATATTGCATAAGCATATTGCGAGTAAAGAAATTTTGAATAACAATAGATAACACTATTATGATTATGATTATTATTACTATTGTGAACTCCTATTATATGCGCAAACAAACATTCCCAAATTAAAGCTTAACATAATAAGAGCTGCAGAACTGAACCACTCAGGAACAATTTCTACAAGCACGCGTAATTTCTGGCGTGTGCCGGTGACATCAACTTCATCCGTAACAAAAACCTCGAAGTCTGTTCTGCCTTTTCCAAGTTGGATAACGAACGACAACAACTTCAAATAAACAGTCAGGGCATTCGCACCTTGGCACCCACGTCACTGTTGCCAGTTGTAATTTCGAGAAAGTAGAGAATTTCGTTTACTTGGGAACCAGCACTAACACCGATAATAATGTCAACATGGAAATCCAACGCAGAATCACTCTAGCCAACAAGTGCAACTTTGGACTGAGTAGGCAATTCGGGAGTAAAGTTCTCTCTCGACGTACAAAAACCACACTCTATAAGTCACTCATCATTCCCGAGCTGGTTTATGGCGCAGAAGCTTAGACAATGACAAAATTCGATGAGGCGGCTCTTGGGGTATTCGAGAGAAAGATCTTACGAAAGATTTACAGGTCTCTCCGCTTTAGCGATGGGAAGTATCGCAGACGATGGAACGATGAGTTGTATGAGCTTTACAACGAAATGAATATAGTGCAGCGAATGAAAAGACAGCGGCACCGTTGGCTTGGCCATGTCGTTCGAATGGGAACCGACGTTCCAGGTCTGAAAGTATTCAACTCGCAATCCGCTGGTGGTATCAGAGGAAGAGGCAGGCCCGCACTGCAATGGAGAGACCAAGTGGAGAAGGATTTGGCTTCACGTGGCATTTCCAATTTGCATCAGTTGCCACAGAGAGAAACGACTGACGTTCTTTGTCGAGCTGGACCAAATGGCTTAGGCGGTTCCAGCGCCAAATAAGGGAAAAATGATATCTGGGAACCTTATTCTTGGATGCACCAGGAGGAACTAAGAAAACATTCCTTATCAGATTGATTCTGGGGACGGTTCATTCAAAAAAATACATAAGCTTAGCTAGGGCTTCGCCTGGAATTTCTGCGACATTGTAACCAGGTGAAAGAATTGCTATTCAGCAATCCCACGTGCAATATTTCCAGAACATCCGGTATGGAAAAAAGTGTTACAAAAATTTAAACTCATTGTTAGGGATGAGTGTAACATGGCACATAAAAAATTGCTTGAGGTTTTTGATCGATTGTCGGGAGATTTGCAGGGAAACGTTTAACCATTCGGGATTGCATTGATGTTGCTCTCGGGAGATTTAACGCAAACATTGCCTGTAATTTCTCGATTAACACTAGCGGATGAGATAAATGCGAGGCGAATTACCAGGCCACTTGCTTGCTTTGGTGAACACCACTAATGTTATTCAATGCAGCATTCAAAGTGAGAAAATAACGTATACGTCGATAAACACTAATGTGGAAAAAGACGAAGTAGTTAATTATCCAACGGAATCTTTGAACGCGAATGATCTTTCAGGGATGACGGCACATACTGAAATTGAAAATAGGTGCGTCAGTTATCATGTTGCGTAATATTAATCAGCCAAAACTCTGCAACTGCACGCGACTAGCAGTAACGACATTGAAGAAGAACGTAGTGTAAGCAGAGATTTTAACGTGGCCTTTGGACACAATTTCAATTTAAAAGATTGCAATTCCCAATTCGATTGGCATTCGGAATCGAAAACAATAATGCCCAAGGTCAACCTTTGGAAAAGTGTGGTTTAGATTTAGATGCGGCTTGCTTCTCAGATGTTGCATGTTCCCGTGTCGGCAAACCAGATATCCTTGATATCTATGCAGAGAATGGCAAAGCGATAAATATTGTGTGCACACAAGTACTTATTACAAAATCAAACTTATATGAAACGTATGCTTTGTTTCGTTAATCATTTATAATCTATGTAACAGGAATATGCCACAGCAAAGCGTGGCACGGTATGGCTAGTATAGTATAAATATTTACATATGTATGTACTTATAAAAGCAATGAAAAAGTATGATACATGTGTGAACACCGTTCATGCTTAAGATTATTTTAACACCTAAATACAATAACTATTCGTTTTGACATTTTCTTTTGTTCTTTATTTGTAAATAGCCACAATAAGCTTACATGAATAAAAATCATGGTGAAATAAATATAAGGTGATTTCACTTACATAACCTCACTTTTTCTGCATGCCAATTGCGGCCATGCATTGGAGGGTAGTTGGAAAGCGGCAAAAGATTAGTTTTACTGCCTTTTGGGCACTAATTCAAATACTGATTTTTAATATAGATATCAGTGCACCCCACACCAGTTAAATGAAACTTGCATCCATAAAATATTTTTGCTGTAAACCAATATAATTAGAGTTTCATTTTTTCGCTCAAAAGAAATTCTTATTACTTAATTTTTACTTTTTATATCAAATTTAATGATTATAATTATTATTCAGTTTTATTTTTCTACCTTCAAATTATTATTTGTAAAACTTAAAAGGCCACACAGTCGTACCACACACATATGATGTTGGTTAAAACTAAAAAAATAATACCGTTCTCTTTATTAATTTATTCGTAAATTCTAATAAAAATAACATATTATCCCGCATGGAATTTCATTTGTATTTTTTCCTTAAGATGCTAGACGAAAGTGCATCATCATAGCCATCCGAAGCACTGCTGCAATAATATATTGGATATGTATAGTATATATTTTACCAAAAATTTACTTACAAAATCGGTCAGATTTTCCAATGAAATTGAAACGAAAAGTCAAAGGAAAAGTGAAACAGTGACATCTACGCATACTTTTCACAAAATTGTCTGCTCCATTTTTTTGTTCTGTTTTGCCCAGAAATGAAATTGGAATAAATAGAGTAGGCATTACTGTAACAGCCCAGCAAAAAATCGGTAATCGCTTTTAGTGGTAACGTGTTCTAGAAGGCATATCGTTATAATGCCTTCGAATTTTTCCGCTTCTTTTAGGTATTGCCGGTAATGCAAAGTAGAATGTCCAACAATATTTTAATTATTTCGCTTCTTTGTTTGATTTCGGGGAATGCAAAGTAGAATGTCCTATAATATTTCTTTTTTTAATTCGTTTCTTTGCTTCATTTCCGGAAATGCAAAGTAGAATGTCCTACAATATTTTATTTGCCTCGCTTCTTTGCTTCATTTCGGGGAATGCAAAGTAGAATGTCCTACAATATTTTTTTTATTTCGCTACTTTTCTTCATTTCGGAGAATGCAAAGTAGAATGCTGCAGTCAGCTGAAAAATAGAATGAATACCCAAAAATTCTTTTTTACCGATACTTTCTGTGGAAATTTGTCTCGCATAAAAATCATGTTTTGCTTTGTTCAATTTGCAGCGAAGTTGAAGTCAGTCAATGAAGTGAAGTACAAGAGTGAGGAAGTACAATTTTAAGCTTAGTTAAATATGCATGTATGTACCCAGCAAAAAATCGGTAATCGCTTTTAGTGGTAACGTGTTCTAGAAGGCATAGCGCTGTAATGCCTTGGAATTTTTTCGCTTCTTTTAGGCATTGTCGGTAATGCAAAGTAGAATATTTTATTTATTTCGCTTCTTTGTTTCATTTTGGGGAATGCAAAGTAGAATGTCCTCTAATATTTCTTTCTTAATTCGCTTCTTTGCTTCATTTCAGGGAATGCAAAGTAGAATGTCCTACAATATTTTATTTTTTTCGCTTCTTTGCTTCATTTCAGGACATGCAAAGTAGAATGTCCTACAATATTTTTTTTATTTCGCTTCTTTGCTTCATTTCGGGGAATGCAAAGTAGAATGCTGCATCGTAGTCAGCTGAAAAATAGAATGAATATCCAAAAAATTTTTTTCTACCGTTAGTTTCTGTGGAAATTTGTCTCGCATAAAAATCATGATTTGCTTTGTTCAATTTGCAGCGAAGTTGAAGTCAGTCAATGAAGTGAAGTACATGAGTGAGGAAGTACAATTTTAAGCTTAATTAAATATGCATGTACATACCGATTTTTAAGTAAAATCTAAATACCCAAATACATAAATATGTTTGTATAAAAACTGATTTATAAAAATTTTAATTAATTTTAATCTTTTAAGACATTTTCCGATTTAATATAAATAAGTGTGTACTCATCTGGGCATTCTACATTAGTTTCTCTGTAAGGCATTCTTTGTTCGCTTCTCTGGATTCTGTTTATCCATGCGTTCTCCCTTCGTTTGAAGGTAATGCTGCGGGTAAGGGATTACCGCCAATGACATGCCCATGTTAAAATAATGCCTTCCTGAAGCGAAAGGGTAAGCGATTCCCATCGCCTAGCTCGTTTCTTCTTTCGCTTCTGTGGTAATCGTGTTTTTTGCTGGGTACATACCGATTTTTAAGAAAATCTAAATACCTAAATAAATACATATGTATGTATAAAAGCTGATTTATAAAAATTTTAATTAATTTTAATCTTTTAAGACATTTTCTGATTTCAATTTAATATAAATAAGTATGTACTTATCTAGGCATTCTACATTAGTTTCTCTGTAAGGCATTCTTTGTTCGCTTCTCTGGATTCTGTTTATCCATGCGTTCTCCCTTCGTTTGAAGGTAATGCTGCGGGTAAGGGCTTACCTCCAATGACATGCCCATGTTAAAATAAGGCCTTCTTGAAGCGAAAGGGTAAGCGATTCCCATCGCCTAGCTCGTTTCCACTTTCGTTTCTGTGGTAATCGTGTTTTTTGCTGGGAGTGGTATGCCGAACCACCACACCCTAAGTGACAACACCGTATTATTATTTAAAAAAATCAATCATTTTCGAAAAGTAGAGACAAAAAAATAATACCCTGTTTTCCTAGATCAAATTATTAACGGTTTCTGTGGGGAAAAACAACCCTTAAAAATCTCTATGCTGAATCGGTCGATAAAATATTGCCCAGTGATTTTTTTATATTTTATTAAACTTCATATCAAAGGTTTCGGGATTGCTGATTACGAATCCAATTTTAATTTTACAAGCTTTTATTTAACTTGCTTTGTATGTATGTATGTTAGTCTGTATGTATGTTTGCTACGGCAAATCTTGCAATAAATTTTTGGCCAACTTCCCGATGACCTAGAGACTTGAAACTTCACAGTTGGCTCAGAACCCGATGACAATGCAATACGAAAGATGATTTAATCCGATAGGTGACGCAGGAATCGAGATATTTGAAAGTCCCCTATGTATAGTCCGATTTGGTTCATATTTATAACGTATATTAACTACAGGAAAAGGAATAACATCACTTACAATTTTGCCGATAGGTGGCGCACGAGTCTGGTAAACCAGTATTTCTGGTCCGATTTCGTTCATATTCAGATTTTACAATTAACATATTTAAACACTCAAAAGGGGCGGATGGATTTAAGAAAAACTGTCAGATTTATATGAAGCCTGGTACCCAAAGGTTATTTGAGTCACTAATTACGAATCAATAGTCGGCTTTCAAAAATTTAAATGGCTCATCGAATATGATGCATGGATTAAAAAAAAGTGTCAGATTTTTATGACGTTTAGAAGCACTCATAAGAAAGAGGTAGAAAATGAGCTAAGCCCGAATGGAAACTCAGCTTGCGTGGTGAGGTACGAAGTCAGCCACACAATTACTTACATACCTTACAAATGCAAACCGAAAAATTCATTGTTATAACTAAGTTTGTCAAAACTTGAGTAATAGACAAAAGGGATCAAAAGCAAAGAAAAAAGGTAAAATAGATAGATTCAATAGGGCAAGCCTTAAACGGGAAACACGACTGATGGAGCCAATGCCACAGTTCTTGTACACACCGAGATACGGTAAAAAAGAGTGTGTCACAAGTATGTACATACATTCGGTCAAGTTTCTACTGCATCTGCATTTATTCTTCTCACACAAGACTGCCTCTTATTCAATTATGTGCAAATTTGCACCATGCTCCTTGCGACAAATTTTGCAATCCCCAATCTTAATTCTGAGGCTGCCCACAAAAAGGACAATTGAGTTACAAACACTGCGAGGCGGAGAAAGGAGTAACGAATGCAAGAGAATGCCAATTTTGCACGTTCCAAACTAAGTATTTATGTAAGCATATATATGTATATGTATTAGGTTGTTCGATTATTCGCCTTTTTTCCAAAATCGGTTTTCGAGTTATTCGAAAAATAGCAATTTGAAAAAAACCATTTTTTTTAGATCAAAAGTAAAATATATAAAAGTCATTGAAAAACAACATCAGGAAGAAGTGCCAACCTTCATCCCCAAATAAGCTACGATATAATTTTAAACTATTATAAACCAGGTTTATTCGATACAAATATTCGGTTTATTCGATACAAGTATTCGGTTAATTCGATAGAAAAATCAAGATTAAAAAAACGCCTACAAATATCAAAAAAAATAATTAAAAAACGGTGGAAACCGGTTTGGAAAGACCGAGTATGTATGGATTTCAGATGAAAAGTTGCAGTAGGACAGCTACACTAGTTGCCAGCGTTGAGTAGCAATCAGAGAGGTGACAACGGAAGAAGCAATAACCGCTATTGTCCGGTAACCACAGTCAACTTCAGTTGTATTGCCAATTTTGCATTTCTACCTTAAGATTATTGCAGTGCGGTATATAAGTACGCTATACAGGAATATATGTATTAGGGTGGTTTTTATTTTCTGAAATGCATAAGTCCTCACTTCTAGAAATATGCCAACTAGCATAGAAATATAATTGTAAAAGTTTTAGTAAGCCCAGTTGGAACATGACTATCCGTGTGTAATGAGCCCTGAATTTAGAAAAATTTTAATTGTACTATCAAATGAAAAGCTATTTTGCTGACATTAATGTTAATTAATTACAGTTTAAAAGATATTTAACACGTAGTGAAAAAAATCTAAAAAATTAATTACCCTCTTCTATTATATTATTACAAGATTTTATTATTTATATTTAAACGTTTAAGCTTTTTTCTGTTTCTTACATGAATTGCTAAAATATTTAACAACGAGATTCGACAAATGACTTAATTTAGTTTTGAAAATAAACTTACCGAAAGAGAAATTAATACCAAAACTAAAAAAAAACGCCACAAATCTGCTACAGACTGCAGCGGAAATTATATTTGCTTCCCATCATTTTTAAGTGTTCGCTATTAAAGTCTTGAATGAGCTAAACCGGTCTTTCTGTCGTGTCGCTTACTACCTTCAAACTTCTAACAAGACTTTGAAGTTTAAAAAACCTTAAAGGGCCATTCACATACAACTTTCCTCGCTTTGCTTGACAGTTCAAACTTTGACAACAAAGCGCGAAACGCAGAAGGTATGCTACAATAAACGCTTTGACAGCTTTTGCGTTCTCCTTTTCCTCCATATTTTTTATCTGTAAAATAGATAGCAATATAATAATAGCAATAAAAATTCCTATTTATCCTATTTTTGTCATTAAATGCAAATGCAAGCGCACAAGAAAAGATAAATGTAGACAGCTGATTCCCAAAGCGGGCAAAAGTTTAGAGTTGCCCAAGATTTTACTTCGTTTTGCTTTGCTTTGCTTCAAACGTTTTTTATGTGAGCATACTCATGCATATACCTACATCGATCTTATATGTCAAAGCAAAGAACTATCAAGCAAAGCGAAGAAAGTTGTATGTGAATCAGCCTTAACTTTTGCACCAGTTCTGTTCAAAGTGGAGATGCCGTTTTTAAATCGATTAATCGACTCAGATTCTGAGTTAACTAAGCACGGTGAAATTGGCCCTTAATTAAAGATCGATTGATCGAGGCCTTCTTCCGATTCGATCCGTGAATCGATTCAAAAATTTAAGAATCGACATTCGACTGTTCCTCAATTGAAGTACATATAATGATCTACGGTTTACCTCAGAAAATATATAAAATTGTAAAGAAATTTGAGTTGGAGATTAGTGCAAAAAAAACACAAAAAAAAACCTTTCTAAATTGAGAAAGCAAAGACCAAAGAATTCAATGACCTACCTTCCTTTCTTCTCCGACTATAGGTCTCCTCAGGAAAGCCTCTTGGAAATAACTTTAATAGTTAAACAAGTAATTTTAATGACAATGTTGGGCATTACGTTCAAAAAAATATCATTAGTGCGATTCATGAAACATTGCAAAGTGGCATTTTTGGTGACAGTTTTCAGATCGAAAAATATTGGGTTTCAAGAATTTTATACTATTTGTACGAAAAGGTGATTTTTCCCCATATAAAATATGCACATGAGCGCTTAGTAAAAGCCCCAGGTAATACCGGGCATTACCCGTACATTATCAGCCCTAGTATACATACATACATATACATACATATGTGTGAACACCTTCAGACGTCTCACTACATCTGGTTATAATTAATCTGCAAGATAGTACAAAAACATTGTAGCCATAAAAACCCAACGGTAAGTTGTCGAGGCATCGTCACCACTAGTTGAAAATTATTGAACTTCTAAGTAGTGTATTTATAATTAGTTGAGTTCCTCGCAGGATACTCGTGTCTCTACACTTATATAACTGAAAACTTTAAGTAAAAATAGGGTATATAAAAATAGGTGAAAAACCTTAAAACACGAAACTGAAGTAGCAGTCTGCAGTTACACCAAGAGAACGCATCAATGCGAAGAGTGTTATATTAAAATGAACATAAGTGCGTTCTCCCAAATCTGCCATACATAGGTAGGTTTGACATTGCCTGCCTGGGGTCGTCTGCCGTTAGAAAAAACTCTTTCTATTGTTAGATTATGCTCGAACCAGGAATCGAGCCTAGGTCATAACGCACCTTTAATTGCCCAGCCAGGGCGGGCGCCGGTGTACCTATTTCCTCTAGAAATACAAATTTTTCCTATATCAAATTTTATTTATCCAACATATTTTCATTATTTAACAGAGGAAACATAAAAAAAAAACAGATTTTTTGTCAACGGTTGCATTTGTAATAAAGCCTGTTCTTTTACACAAAAATTAAGCTTCCAATGAAGAAAATCGTTGGATAAATAAAAATGTTGTCAATGCTCAAATGAAAATGCCCAATGAAAAATCTTACTCATACGCCATGTACGAATAGAATATATACGAGTGCATCGTGCAAGTAACTTTCTTTCCTTGTTAAAGGCCCGTCAGCAGTTCCCAAGAAAACGAGAAATTCATTCACAAGAAATGTAAAAGAAATTTGATTCTTTAAAAATTTCTTAATTCAGTATGCAGCTCTGAAGATAAAAATGCTTGCATATTTAGTTCTTCAAGAAAATTTACAGCAACAACAAAGTACTTTTTCAAGCAGCAAATGACCCTTAAACTTTGATTTTTTTATTCCCAATGCAAATTTGAAATGAAGATATCTTGGGAAAATTACTTGATCTAGGAAAGCTAAATATGTACGGAGGCCGGATTTTTTTGGCGGTCCTGCTGGTAAATATCCCTGTAAATCGCACACGTTATTCAGAAGCGTACCTACTTCGCCTTTGTCAGATAACGGCAACTGTATCTTGGAAGTCACGTAATATTCGGTTTAACACAAAGAGACAATTAAAATATTGCGCAGTGGAAAGTAATTTTTAATTTGATTGCAATGTTTTAAAGATACTTGCCAGCGCTAAGACGACTCCCATTCAAGCCAATTTAAAAATAATATTGTAGTAACTACTAAAAGGGCTTTAAGTATTTTAAAAGTTGCTGTTGTTACTTACGTACCTACTTACATAATGTCCGATACATATGCACAGCCATGCTATTGTTCGCCATTCCGTTCTCTACTCACAGCTCAATGTTGGCTTTGGAGTGGGATGCCTACTGCATAGCTCACTGTTACCAACGGCTATAGCCACGCTGCGTATTGCATTTTTTAACTTTATCATGACAAGAGCAAAGAATGTGACAGACAAATAAGAAGAGGAATAATAAAAACGAAACAAAAACCAATTACAGAAATAAAAATACTGTTAGGATAATAAGCTGCTTAAACGCCAAATGACGTTGAAGTTACGACTAAGTACAAAATGCATTTTCCGAAGAGAAAATTTATGAAGAAAAACAGGTAAACCACATAACAATAGAAGCTGGGTTTTTCGTTATAAACTTGTTTATTTCAATACTTTTTGAAGTGAAACTTCTTTAGCGGCGGTTGGTTGGTTGGGAGTAAATTGGCAAATTCAGCGGAAATTGCACACGGATCTGGTTGGGACGGAAATGATGCAACGGAAGTGAGGCAACGGAAATGGTGCAACGGAAATGGTTCAACGGAAATGATTGGGGCTGAAACAAGTACTTCTTGTGTATATGCAACGGAAATGATGCAACAGAAATGATGCAACGGAAATGGTGCAACGGAAATGGTTGGGGCTGAAACAAGTGCTTCTTATGTGTATGCATATGGTATTAATTTAACAAAAATTTGCTAATAAAAGTTTAAAGAATAACACTTAGAAAAAGACCAATACAAGAATGAAAGTAAAGGTGACTACGTACATAAATGAAGAAAAGGATAAAGGCAAAGGTAAAAATAACAACAAAAACAAAGATGCGTAAAGATAAAGGCAAAAATGAAGACCAAGGTTAATCTAAACACTTTACTTATATATATAAGAACAAATGTGAAGGGGAATATGTAGCTGAAAAAAATTATGAACATAAAAGTAAAGACAAAGAGGAGGAAGAGGATACCGATAAAAGCAAAGATGAAGTTAGGGGAAGAAAGATTAAAGTAGAGGTAATTAAAGAGGAAAGGATATAGAGAGAGACACAGAGACTCAATCTGGGAACTATTTTCGGATTTTAGAGATTTTCGGGATTCTCGAGACCTACCGATAAAATAATCGATATTTTTATCGGTTTTGTTATCGATTTTGTTATCGATATTTATCGATTTTGTTATCGATATTTACCGATTTTGTTATCGATACTCATCGATTTTGTTATCGATAATTATCGATTTTGTTATCGATATTTTTATCGATTTTCTAATCGATTTAGCTAGCAATGGTATTATCGATGTTGCTATTAAAATTTTTATCGAATTTGTCATCGATTTTGTTATCGGTATTTTAATGGACGTTATAATCGATTTTGTTATCGATAGAGTATAATGATAAAAATGAAGATAATGGAAAAACAGAATAACATGAATGTTATTAAAACGAACAGCGGTAGAGGTAGGGATCTACATTGATAGAAAAAAGGCGAAAAAATAGCCTTAATCAAAAGCAGATGTGCGTATGTATAGATAGATAAGTAACGTAAGTTTCACTTCTACAGTGTGACCCAGGCGCACTTACTCCAAATTGTTGAAAATTAGTATGTGAAGAAGGATTTTGGTACAAAATAATATTATTATGAAAGTTTTGGAAAATGGGCGTGACCGCGCCCCCTTATGATGAAATGGTGTATCTCAGTAGCCCCTTCACTAATCCTTACCAAGCTCCGAACGAGCTTTACTTCGGGTCCAGCTAAGAAATCTGTTGAAAATCTTTGAAATCGGGCAATAGCCACGCACACCTCCCATATAACGGTAATTTACAGAAACACGAAAATTGCGATAAATCAGTAACTACAGAAGCTAACTTATACTTCTTTACTTGTTTACTTATAATTCTTTACCGACCGAAAATTAAAAGAAACACCCGGCCGTAAAGCTCCACAAATCAAATTACATCAAAAAAATAGTATTTTATAAAGCTAAAAAGGGACCTATAAATTTAACCCCCAACCAAAGTTTTTCAAGAGGTTTGCCATTGACTGCTGCGAGTTGTTCGCTGTTAGAAAAAATTGTGTATGCTTGGTCAATTACGGGAGCGCTTTTTAAATTGAATAGTTATGCTAATTAGTGATATTTTATTGGCTTGAAATGACTACGTATACAGTATAGGTCATATCTATAGCACGCCATTTCAAAGTGATATTGTTCGCCCCTTATGTTTATTTCTTTTATTTTTAAGAATTTTCAATTAAAATGCAGTTCATTCTCTTACAAACCCCATATAAGCCAAACTTTAGAACTTTGTAAACAACTGTCAAAAAATTCAATAAATATTGTCCCAAATTTCAAACATTTTTCTTGGAAGTGTTAGCATTTTTCTGAGTACACAGTTTTATAGACCATTTAATTTTACTCTAACAATGTGTAAGCTCCAAGAGGCTAAAAATTACCGTTGATTTTTTAGAATTTTATTCCTCGAAGGTGTTGCGTTTTTCTTCCATATACAATATTCGTTGTATGGAAACAAATGCGACAAAAAAAATCTAAAATTCAACGGTAATTTTTAGTTAGTTGAAACTTGCACATTATTATATTAAAATTGAGTAGGCTATAAAACTGTATACTCAAAAAAAAATCTAACACTTCTGAGAAAAAAGTTTGAAAGTTGTGTGAAATTTATTTCCTTTTTCTGTAGTTTTCTACAAATTTTTATATTTAAGTTTATATGGGCTTTGTAAGGGAATGAACAGTGTTTTAATTGAAAATTCTTAAAAATTAAAAATAACGAGTGGCCCGCACGCTGGCAAATAAAAAATCATTCCGACCAAACTATATCGAAATGCACGCATTTTGTTTCATAGATAAATGCAGAAATGTTTATTAAATGAGTTGTTGTTAAAAATGTTCGTCCACGAGGCGCAGAAATTGCTTAAAAGTTCAATTTTTCATAAAAAAATGATTGAAAAGCAAAAAAAAAATATTTTTGTAACGCAAATAATTTCTTTTTATAGTTTAATGTTTCTTAAATCTGCTCTCAAAAATTTTTCATTCGGACACTTACTTTCAAAGAAAAATAAAAATTTCCAAAACACTGCAAAAATTTTCAATTGTTGGTTAAGAAAAAAAACTATTTGGAATTTCGCAACAAAAATTACACAGTGTACTGTTCGACTACAAAACTCGGCGCTGCCTGAATGTCACTGAAAAATATTAATGTAGGTAGATTCTGTGCCCACTTGAGGAAGCCTTACCCATAATAAAGAGCAAGTTTAAGATGCAAAAAATCGCTTTTATTTTATGCATTTTTTTTAATAAAAGAACCATAATTTGAGAGATTTATCAAAACTGTAAAGCTCCTGAGACGACCATAAATATTTTTTGATCGGAAAACGGTTTAACGTGGTTCAAAATAATCATTCTACGCAACTTTTCCGCACTAATAGAATTTCAAAATCGTTAAAATAATTTTTTTGCTGCACCCTAATATGTATGCCTTCTTATTTTAATACAAGTGCTGTGTTCATTCCGATGTTGTCTTTTATTCCCGAGTGTACTTTGAAACGGGTATGCAAACTTCGGTTCTGTCCGAATTTAGACTTTTTACTTGTTAAACATTTTTAGAAAACCTTTGCTTTGAACCAAAGTCAATTCCAGTAGATTACTTAAAAGTCGTTGCAGTTGAGATAAAGAAATACATACATACGTATATATGTATGTATGTAAATATTTATGTACATATGTAAAAGATACAAAAAAAAAATCAGATGGACCGGACCTCAGCGCAGTGACTAGACCTATTAGTTTAATTTGAGAAATGGGCATTACTTATGTAAGTACATAAGTCATTTTGTTCGCACTAGCAACCCGCACGTACGCAAACGAATAGCCGTGCGCTGCCAACAATGACCAAACTATTGACCCACCAAATAACCAATTCCCATTACTCCAGCTCGTCAGACCAGCCATTGTTCATGCGAATACAAATATTTGCTTACCCGAGTCAGCAAAGGGTAAAGAAATGCAAATGTGCCAGTAATAGCAACTAGTAGTGAAATAAATAAAATTAAAGATAACAATAAGGCAAGGAAGATCTACATTTCGCTGGCCAATTTTTTTAAACCTAAATTCTGATTTTAAATTTTTATTTAAGGGCTATTAGGAGGTGCATTTAGTAGAGATATAAAAAAATGGGGACTATCGTGTAAAGATATACCGTCGATGTTTTTGCAAAACCGCCCATCGACTAGTTGCAAAACCGTCTAAATCGCCGTTGTGGCAAAAATTAGATGTGGCAACCCTGAACTCCAGGCATCGAGATTTATGCATAAAAATAGTACAATCGTTATTGAAATGATTGCCTATCAAGGCAATGCCTTCAAAGAAAACCCGTTTTATCGCTCTCCTGTAATATTTGAGGCGGCTTTCCAATTTTTCGATGGACGGTTTTGCAAAAACATCGACGCTATGTACTTAGGTATTTTCTTGTACAACATATATGAATTGTTGCTTGGGATAATTATAAGCTTTTATTTAACTTGATCATCCCGCGCAAATCGTGGAAATTTCCAATCGATTTTAAACTAACTTCCCGACAAGTTAGAGTCTTAAAATTTTTAGCATAGTTCCAATCACGATGACAATGCAATTTAAAATATAAATGAATTCCCTATATGGTCCAGGGGTCTTGATTCAAAGTCGGTCAAAAATTAGTAAAATTTATGGCTAACAGAGCGTAATTTGCCAAAGAACGTAAAACCAGAGCAAAGCTATTTATGGCAAATTCTAGATATCAACCTAGTCTAGATATGAACCTCGTTGTAGGCATCATATCAAGGAGATACAATTAGAAGACTCGAGAAGTTTCCCAGCCAGAAGAACTTTAACTTTATTGCAAAATTTTGTACATAAAATAAAATAAAACTATTTAATATACAACGCTTTTATAAATGGACTAAAAATTAGAAAATAAAGTAATGTAAAAAAAATATTTTTTTAAAAATAAGCTTTTATTTAACATGTTTAATCAAAGGAATAAAATAAAGTAGTGAAACAAAAGATTTTTTAGCAAGAAAATTTTGTCAAAACTGCACTAAAATGAATAAAATAAAATAAGTTAAGGTCTCGTTAAAGTTACTAAAAGCCATTTAGTGAAAGGAGTTATTCAAACTCTAATGAAAATTACTAACAATTTGTACTAATTTACTTCGTTTTTAAAAAAGCTTGTCGGCGAATTCAGCGTACATGCATAATTGGTTAGGTATGTATGTATTTATATGTATGTATGCAGATATTTAAATGCCGGTTTGCTACTCGCGCGACAAGTTTTTTAAAAACGAAGTAAATTAGTACAAATTGTTAGTAATTTTCATTAGAGTTTGAATAACTCCTTTCACTAAATGGCTTTTAGTAACTTTAACGAGACCTTTGATTAAACATGTTAAATAAAAGCTTATTTTTAAAAAAATATTTTTTTTACATTACTTTATTTTAGAATTTCTGATCTATTTCGCTGAAAGCTGAGCTGTGAAACTGTCTATATACTGGAGCCTTCGATTTTCCGAGATTGTTCGGGTATTTAAAATAATGCATAGTAGAAATGAATACTTTATATTTGATTATCGTTTAAAAATGTTCGTATTTAAAAATAATATTTTCATACAAAATTTATTACGCACGTATTTGACTGTTCACATCTGAGTATGTATATGTAAGTGTACTTAAGTATCCCAAGCATGCAGAGCGCCGCTCTGAGAGCGGTGACAACACACACATACATACATAGTACATACGTGTTTATCCGTACAAATCGCGTGCTGTGGTGTTGATGGATATTCAACATTTGAAAGCAAATTTATATGTCTGGGTGTAGCTGAGTGCGCAAAGGTGCTTGCCATGAGTTGTTGATATCCGGAGATGGTCGGGTTCGAATTCCACTGCAGGCAACATGCAAATAAAATTTTTTTTTAGTTTTTGTCTTGATTATTCACTTCGCGGATGCTTTTTCAATACGAACGCGGTCATTTTAATATGCGCGTAATTGAATTGAATATTTACCAATATACTTTCGTTGACGTTTATAGTAAGATCAATTACTTTTCTATTTGATTTTAATATTTTTTTCCTTCAGTGTACTAGATACAACGCAGGCAAAACTGAAAACAACCCAAAACGGCGGAAGACAGGAAAGCATTCTGAGCATACTTGTTCAGAAAAGTACGTTCGCTCGGAATATGATCTGAAAACTTCTTTTCTCCTGTTTCGTAGCAAAGCTACCACTCTAATCATACTTATTTCAGTGAAAGGAGAATTAATGATTCATCTTTTTCTTGGCTGCAAAAGTTTCTCAATGCAACAATAAGCGTTGCATATTTAATTAAAACTTTATTATGCATTGCATTCCACAGACTTAGATCGAAACAAATACAATACTATGTAGCCAAATTTTTTGTGATATATTTTAATGGCGCGTACAATGGATGCAACAAAAGATGCAAAATATTGCATTAAATACTTTTCCTTTTTGTTTCAATTAATTAAAATAGAAAGACATATCGGAGGGCAACAAACGCGGAGGTTTTAAAAGTCAAGTCGAATTAATTTTAGAGATGATTTAGTAAGCATTATGTATGCTGTATTTGCATGGTATGACTGACATATGAAGCAAATAGAAACAGGATGTACATAACAAAACGTCTAAACAAATGTAGTAAGTTCCTGTTAATTTTCAAGTGTTTCCGTTGTACCATCTCTCGCTCTGCTTATTATAAATTTGCCCCATTTGACTCATCTCAATTTTTGCTTGCATTTTGAACATTTTAAGAAATGAATGCACGTAAACCTACACCAAAGGTTCCCAAACTTTTTTCTCTTAGACGACTTTCAAATTTGTATTTGTGTAAAACTCGTCAAAAATGTGAACATTAGATTTAACGATGGAAATTTGCGTCGCGGCTGAGTTTCAACCCTAAATTCGGAGTGGTAAAAAAAAAAAGAAAAATTGTATATTTTCTTGTGTTCTATTTATTAAAATAATATGGTTACAGACTTGTTAGAAATACAAGTAATTTTTGACAAAAAAACCGACATAAAAAATATGATATATATCTATATATATTTCATGATCGAATGGACATAGTGCAACGAATTAAAATACAGCGGCTCCGATGGCTTGGTCATGTCGTTCGAATTAGAGATGGGCACGGGCCTAAATTTTCAGGCCTGGCCCGGCAAGAGTGCAAAATCAACTTTCAAAAACACGCACGAGCCCGCACGTTAAGAATTTTATGGGGCCCAGCCCGGCCCGGCCCGGCACGATGGAACACGTCCCAGCCCGGAAATAAAGAGCCAACTTTTATTGTATGTATACATATGTACTTATTTTTAATTTTGTGTTTATGTATGTATATTTACTTAAGCGAATCAATTTTTCACATCAAAGGTTTTTATAATATATCTTCTGGGAAGTAAAAAAAGGGGAAGGTATTTTATGTACAGATATTTAAACAAAACTACTAAGTATCTTATTTTTTCTATCGGTTTCCAAATACTTATTTTTTTTGCTTTTCTCTTATCAAAAGAGGTTTAAATATGTACTATTTTTTTTAATAAAAACAAAAGATTATCTAAATTTGCAGTATTAGCAACGGGCTTTTTCGTGCTTATTCGTGCTTTTATGAAATTTTACTGAACGCCCATGCACGCACGTACTGACAGCAAATATTCCGGCCCGTACCCGTGCCCATCTCTAGTTCGAATGGACACCGACGCTCCAGCTCTGAGAGTATTCAACTCGGAACCCGCTGGTGGTAGCAGAGGAAGACGGAGGCCCCCACTGCGATGGAAAGATCAGGTGCAGAAGGACTTGGCTTCACTTGGCGTTTCCAATTGGCATCAGTTGGCACAGAGGAGAAACGACTGGCGTGCTTTGCTGAACTCGGCCAAAATCGTTCAGGCGGTTACAGCGCCAAAAAAGAAGAAGGAGAAGATCGAATGATCGGATCTAAACCAGATTAGTATGGGACCACCTCTGAGACACTACCTTTCCGATGTATCGATTATCGAATCGCTTGATTTGGACGACAGTTATGCGATAACATACATAAAAAAAAATATTAAAATATTCCGACGAACTGATAACCTCCTCCTTTTTTGGAAGTCGGTTAAAAATTAAACATTAATAACGTAACGTAACTTCAACAATTTAAATAAACAATTAAACAAAAATAGTCATAGTTTTAATGGAAGGAATGTACTTGATAGACTGACAACAAATTATTAATACTAGTGTTCGCCCAGCGGTTGAAATTCAACCGCTAAAATTAAGAATTGTTTATGTGAGTTGAGTTGAGCTGAAATAACATTAGTTGGAATGGGTTAAGTGGAGGGGAGTTTAGATTAGTACTTAGCATAACATAACATACCATAACATAAGATTTAATAACATAACATATGTAACAAAAAAAAACTATCACCACAATATAACATCGCACATTCTTCAGTTGTATTTCCATTTTATTCCACTTCCATCATTCCATCACTTTCTTCCTCTCTATCTTTGTCTCTATCGATTTTAATGTTTACGTTTATGTTCATGTTCGTGTTGTGTTCATGTTCATGTTTATGTTCAAGTTCATGTTCATTTTCAGTTTCATGTTCATGTTCATGTGCACATGTTCTTGCTCAGTTTCATGTTCGTATTCATGTTCTTGTTTTTGTTAATGCTCATGTTCATGTTCATGTTCATGTTCATGTTTGTGTTAATGTTCATGTTCATGTTCATGTTAATGTTCATTTTCATGTTCACGTCCATGTTCATGTTCATGGTCATGTTCATGTTCATGTTCATATTCATGTTCACGTTCGTGTTCATGCTCATGTTCATGTACATGTTCATGTTCATAATCAAGTTCATGTTCATGTTCAAGTTCAGTTTCATGTTCATGTTCATGTTGATGTTGATGTTCATTTTCATGTTCATGTTCGTGTTCATGTTCGTGTTCATGTTCATGTTCAAGTTCATGTTCAAGTTCAGTTTCATGTTCATGTTCAGTTTCATGTTCACATCTAACTATATAAGTTTATCTCATTAAGGAAATAGAGGTAAAACCACTCAGTTTTCAGAAAGGTGAAAAGCTATATTTAATACTTGCGCCGAGTATTTTTTGTTCGGCTCCACTCGAACTTAGACTTTTTTACTTGTTTGTTTTACTATTACCACTTTCAGCCTTATGCTTCACACTTTTTGGTATTACACATGCGAATTAATTTTGTAACCCATTCAATGCCGTACGCAAATTTTCCTATGAGGACCCACTATATGAAGGGCTCTTCAAGCTAACGGTCACACGGTGCAGCCTTTTTGCAATACACTGAGTACTCACTTACCTTATCATTTGAGGTATAAAGTTGCTACGTAGCAATCTAGCATTCATTTTGTTGTTGGAAAAGCAACAAACCATGTGTTAGATTCCTACCTAGCAATTTTACACCTAAACTTGTCTTCAACGTGAGCTCACCTTATCATTTACTTTTAGTGATAGCTGGTAGTTCCAGCCCACTGCTACTTTGCGGTACCTACCTCGGCTGTTTTGAACAGGTGCTTCGAAGTCATTTGAAATGTCTGGAATTTTAAGGTATATTTCGCCGGCGTAGGATTATTGATTTCTTGGCGATTTTTGTTCCTGACGGACTAGGGGGTCTTCAACTGATTTACCTAGACCAGCCCGTTTAAGTAACCCCACAGAAAGTAGACTTCGGCCTTCAGATCGGGCGATCTCACTTACCAACCAAAATCCCCTAATCGAGAAATCAAACGGCCTGGAGAAGTACTTGTCAACAATTTTTCTGCAAAATGGAAGCGTATACCTTTGTATTTTTGTGCACAACAAATTTCGTAACCGTCATCCGTAAAATATCAAAAAAAAAGAACCTGTTATATTCACCTCCAACTAAAAAGTTTTCGCATCTTCAAATAGGTTGAGAGAATTTTATTTGATGCAATTCGATTGTTGAAGTTAATAAACATTTTATGGGAAACTATAATTCAAGTAGCTATTCCGAAATCATAAAGAACATGCTGGAGTGCTACACAGACACTTTGACCAATTCTCAAATAATATTGGATTCTAAAGGGAAGACCAAGGCTGGTGGGATCGTGACATGATGACAGACTACTGCTAAGGGATGCAACGTAATTTTTTAACTACACCTCATTCACGAAAGTCGAAAAAAAATTAAGTTTTTATGCACATACATAATAACGTTTTCTGTACAGTTAAAAATGTAGAAAACTAAATATAAATAAATTCGTTTTTCTATTTATGTAGTAAAATAAAATAAGGTCCCACATAAATTAAAAAAAGTAAGTGCGCCTGGGCCACACTGGAGAAGTGGAACCTACGTTACATGCATATATATATATATTGCCTCATAACCAATTTATATACATGCATATGTACATCGTACATACATCTGCTTTTGCTTAAGGTTCTATTTTTTGTCTTTTTTTCCTACCTATACCCCTGTTCGTTCTAATTACATATATGTTATTCTGTTTTCCTTTATCTTAATACTCTATCGAAAACAAAATCGATGAAAAATTCGATAAAAATGTCGATAGCAAAATCGATAATAATACTGGTGGCAAAATCTATTAGAAACTCGATAAAAATATCGATAAAAATATCCATAACAAAATCGTTAAAAATATCGATAAAAATATCCATTACAAAATCGATAAAAACATCCATAACAAAACCGATAAATATCGATAAAAAAAAACGATAAATATCGAAAACAAAATCCATAAATATCAATAACAAAGTCGAAACATTTCAATAACAATTTCGATAAAAAATATCGATTAAAATATCATAACAAAACCGACAAATACTGATAGCCAAATCGATAAATATCCATAAAAAACGATAAATATCGATAACAAATTCGATAAATATCAATAACTCAATCAATCGATAAATGTCGATAACAAAATCGATAAATATCGATGACAAAATCGATAAAAATACCGGCAACAAAATCGACAAATATCGATAACAAAATCGATTAAAAATCGATAAAAATTCTACAGATATCGATAAAAAATCGATAAATATCAATAACAAAATCGATAAAAACAAAATATTTAAAAATATCGGTTACAAAACGATAACAAATCGATAAAAATATCGATTATTATGTCGATAAGTTCCGAAATTATCGACAGCAAAATTGATAACAATATCTATAAAAATTTCGATAAAAAAATTAATAACAAAACCGATAAAAATATCGATTATTTCATCGATAAGTCCCGAGAATCCCGAAGATCTCTAAAACCAAAAATAATAGTTCCCAGATTGAGTCTCTGTGTTTCTCTCTATATCCTTTCCTCTTTAATTACCTTTTTTTAATCTTTCTTCCCCTTTCCTCATCTTTACTTTATCGGTATCCTCATCTTCCTCTTTGTCTTTACTTTTATGTTTATCATTTCCTTCATCTAAATATTCCCCTTCACCTCTGCTCCTATATGTATATCGTCGTTTAAAGCACAAAACCGCGTAACTGACATTGGCTGCCAAAAATTGGATTTGCTCACACAAGCTCCTGGCTCAATCCTTATACATTCGTCCTGAAATATACTAGCCGAAATGCGATTGCTTTATAAAAAAGATAACCATTTTAAAATATGAGTTTTTTTACTCTCTGTAAAATAATTTATGCAATCTCACATACGCGGTTTTGTATTTTGTTGATACGCAGTTTTGTACTTTAAACGACAGTATACATATAAGTAAAGTGTTTAAATTTACCTTGGTCTTCATTTTTGCCTTTATCTTTACGCGTCGTTGTTTTTGTTTTTATTTTTACCTTTCCCTTTATCCTATTCTGTATCTATGCACGTAGTCACCTTTACTTTCATTCTTGTATTGGTCTTTTTCTAAGTGTTATTCTTTAACATTTTATTAGCAAATTTTTGTTAAATTAATACCATGTGCATACACACAAGAAGCACTTGTTTCCGCCCCAACCATTTCCGTTGTACCATTTCCGTGTGCAATTTCCGTTGAATTTGCCAATTTACTCCCGATCAACCAATCGCCGCTAAAGAAGTTTCACTTCAAAAAGAATTGTAGCTCCTTTACTATTAACACCATTGCTGACCAGTGTAATCGGTCATAGTATTACCTTGAGCATGGTATTAAATACTTTCTAATTGGACATATTCCTCTCATTAACTTTCTGCTTTCAGAGCTTTTAGTATTTATTGTTGTTATTGCTCGTTCTGCTAGTAAATTGGGCAAGCTTCCATAGGGTATCAGATTGCCACGATTCAAGGTTGTTTGTCGCATTGACAGCGGCACTGATAAGCGCAGCAAAAGTTGTCCGACGAATTTCCATGCCCTCTTTTTATCTCATGCCTGTCTAGCTGTCTGTTTTGCCATTTACTCGCTTCTTGTTCAAATATATATGTATGTATTTGCTTTTATTTTTCGCTTATCAGCTTCTTGCTGTTTTGTCTTTTTTTGTTTCTGGTTTCCCTTAAGGGTTTCATTTATCGGAAACTGGTATGCCAGCGATGTAAACCTATGGCCGTCTATAACTTCGTACGTAGAGGTGTGCTGCTCTTTGTGCTAGTCAATGTATTAGCCATGTTTGCATATGCGTGTGGCTTTTGGTTGCTATCGCAATAAATGACAAGTGTTCCATTAATTATTTACCTTTAGGCTAACCAAGTGTGGAATTCCATGCACTCGATGCCATTTATGTTTCTGATGACATGTACGGCGTTCCACCGCACTCAACTTATGACCTTCTAAGACGAAAATTTAACAAACCACAAACGCTTAAAGTGATACTCAAATTGCAAAAAAAAATACTTATGTGTGTACCACGCATGTTTTGTAAGTATGTATGTACAGCCGCCTTCGAAAGTTGACATAAACAAACTTTTTTTCTCATAGCGGTCGCCCACGGCAGGCAAAAGTAAGCCTCAAAGTGTATTCCCGCCATAACAACAATTCTCATAAAATTCATGAGTCGTTTGGTGTCGCCATAAAGCAGTAGTCATTTGTGTAGCAAAGTTACGTAGCACAACATAGAGTTGGATGATAATCTTCTCCCGATTGCTAACCTGGTTTCTTAAAATCAATTAGTAGTGTTGAGTTTGTTTTTAAAGAATTTTAAAGAAAACTAAAACGGGTTTTAATATAAAAAACCATTCCACTAGGCATTAAATGGCAAAAATTGTAATAAAAAAGTTGGCATTAAAAAATAAACCTGTCATTGCGTTCATTGTCATTTTTAAATGGCACCATTTTTTCGATGTCATGCGCTTTACTGATGGTCTTATTTCCACTGGTGAGATCTCTGCAAGGATGTCATTAAATGCGTTTTGTTATGTATACGGGACCTATTTTCATGTTGTTCTCGAATACAGCTAAACCATACAGTAGGTTTTGTTTCGGGTATATTTCATGACTTTTTCTATAGCACAGTGTAATTCGTTACTTTTGAAATAATTACCTTTTAATATCAAGGCGGGATTTTTCGATAATATCAAGTCTGTAAAGTAAACATTTTTAGTTTAAATTTAAACGACTAAAAAGCGGATCCTCCTCACACATACATATGCCAAGAATAGCAGCGCTGTGATTCCATATGGAATACTAATCCCTTTCGATGTAATGCGTTTTACTTATGGTCTTATTTCCACCTCTGAGATCTCTGCCAAGCGCGCGTAATATTCTTCTATGATCCTGCAACTTCAGCATAGGTCCGGTGTACCATGTAAGCCAATAAAAAACCTTATACGGAAACTCAAGAGCACAGATGAGCGTTTTCAATTATAGGAAAGCCAAGAATCCTCTCTGCCCTGTGGGATGAAAACTTTTCGCGTACATTGGCTAAATGAGTCGTGTGATCTCATGAAAATCGTTCAAATGAAGCCATTGATATACCTTCTTGGACAGATGTGGTCGAATCTTTCCTTTCGCCAATTTTACAGTTCGTCTTAATATTTATGAATTGGTTTCTTTGAGTCTTACTGTTGTAATAGCGGTCGCCTTGAGCAACTTCGTCAATCGGAGGTAGATGTCAGATCACGCTTACACAGTGTTACGGTCTTTATATGCATACTTAAACGCATCCTTGATTTAGCCAACTGAAACGTAAATTCGTCTAAGATAAACAAACCCCGTGGCGGTTTCTATATATTTCGGGTGCAGCGTCATCCATTGGGTCCCTTTTCTGCAAAACCTTTGCTTGTCATCAAATGAATAGGAATTATGAATTCCAATCAGATTTTATAAAAAATACGGATTTTCTAAATACCTAAACTCCAGCGGGTCCATTTTTCGCAAAGAAATTTTTCATCATACAGGTAGTCGCGCTGCGAATTTGAACGAAATCTGTTAATAAATACGACTTTTATAAGTAACTCTACTCCAGCGCCACCAGCGTGTTTTCTAGTAGCCTATAATAGGACCTCCGACAATTTGACTAGGCTCTATTGAGTGGTTTTTGAGTTTATTCCGAAAAACGGAAATTGCTATTATTTTATGTATGTAATCTTCCTTATCCTGAGTTTCGCCCGAAAAAAAATCACGCGAAAGTTTTGATTCTCCCCATAGTAAGTACATGGAAACCAAAAGCGAAAAGTGAACCGGTTCAGGGAAGATGAAACTCATGATAAGGATGAATATGTTTCGAATGAAAAAAAATTATCATGATAGTAATAAACGTTTCGAATGTGTATTAACAAAATAGGTTCATAAATACGGCTTTTATAAATCACTCGACTCCAGCACCACCTAGCGGGTCCGTTTTTCGCAAGTGCTTTTTTCATCATGCTTACGAAATCGGTCCATAAATACAACTTTTATAAATAACTCGCCTCCTGCGCCACCTAGCGGCTCCGTTTTTGGTAATCGTATATTCCATTATGCTGAAACTATACCTTTTGAATTTGAAAGAAATCGGTTCATAAATACGACTTTTATAAATAACTCGACTCAGGCGCCACCTAGCGGGTCTATTTTTAGTAAACGCGTTTGCCATCATGCTGGTAGCTTACATTTTGCATTTAAAAGAAATCGGTTCATAAATACGATTTTTATAAATAACTCGACCACAGCGCCACCTACGAGTTTTCTGGTAGCCTATAATAGGACCATATATGCAAGGTATAACCTCTGAAAATTCGACTGAAATCTATACAGTAGTTTTTGAGTTAACTCCAAACAACGAGACCGGCTATTATGTTAAATATATATTTAGATATAAAATTCAAATTACGTATGTATGTGTGTTTCGAGGTTTGCACGGAGTTGGGTCCTAAACTGCTTTACCTATAGTAACCAAATTTGGCACACCTACTGCAGACACCCCAGGGATGGTAATAGGCTAAAAATAAGTTTGATATACATACATACATACGAAGGAGGCTTAGTACGTTCTATATACACAAATTTCAATTTTCATAATGCCAATATATCTCGCAAAGTATTTGTTAACAAGTACTGAAATTTGGTACGAAGAAATGTGAAATAAATTCTGTACTCATACTAGTTTCAAAACCTTCATATATCCATAGTTTTGTAATAAAATTTAAGATTAATTCTAGCAACAAGCACACATTAAACTCACGCAACTCAAAAATACACAAAACACATACACATATGCAATATTAAGGACTTTTTGTTGTCCATGGCAGCCCACTAACACAATACGCTAGCAGACAAATGTTTACACACATTGAAAAGAAGCCCGCTCACAGCCTACACAAGCCGATTCTGCTGCTCAATAAACTTTTTATTGTTCTCTCGGTAGCATTCTGTTTATTTTCACTCACAACCTCATAAAGGAGAATTAAGACTGGAGTTAATCTTAGAGCTGGAAAACTATCGATGGCCGCGACTATCGATAGTATCGATACTATCGTTTCCTTTCCTACTCACAAGATGAAACAGGTACCGCCGTCTTTTACTCTTACTGAATAATGTACGTATGAGTGAAAACTATCGATAGTGCCTACAAAACCATCGATATTTTCGATAGTCAAAAACCATCGATACTATCGATGGTGCCATCTACAGTTTTCCAGCTCTAGTTAACCACCAATTCTGTGATGAGAAAAAAAATTTAACCTCCTGAGCTGAAGCAAAAAAGTGCAGTAAAACGGGTGGTAGTGCTTTTTTAATCAAATGTTATTTTGACAATGACAGCTCGTTCCCGCGGGAGATCCCGACAGAAAGTCCCTATCATATCTCCGCGGAACGAAGTGAATCGCTTTACGCTTGAACAGCGCACAGTGGGGCAAAAGAGGTTGCTTGGACAAATCAATTTTGAGAGCCCAAATACGAACCAATTTCAAATTTCTTTTTTTTTAGATAAAATATAATTAAATTTAGCGTCGAGATATCCATTGCGAGTTTTTAAAAAGGCTCCGGTTTTTTATTTAATTTATGTCGAAAAATGAAATAAAAAAATGTTTACTTGTCACTTTTGTTGTGGCGTATAAATATTTATTTCAGTAGTTTTTTTGAGCTTTATACAACGATTTGTTTGTTAGGATGTGTTGTTGTTTTTCTATTTTTCTGAACAAACAATTCGTGGTATAAAGCTCAATAATACTACGGAAAAAAATTGTAACGTTTGAATGCTTCCACTGTTTTGGAAAATACTTGAAATCAATTTCAAATGCCTGCAAGTCTTTACAAAATTTTTCATAAACATTTTTCCATAAGATGGATACATTTAATTAAAAAATTTATTTAATTTGTTATCTATACTAATATATACTTTGAAAAACGTGTTCGTAAAACTCAAGAACAGCTGTACATACATATTTATTTTTTTAATTTTGGACACCTACTCCAGACCCACCAGAGATGACAATAGATCAAAAATAATTTCGATATATCAAACTGAATTTTTCGCACAACTTGTCTCTAGAAGTGTTCATGATAGAGCGCTGCACCTTAGT
>NW_023459796.1:34280-48793 GCF_013731165.1 Rhagoletis pomonella | reverse complement strand
GTAGTTATAATTTTGCGTAAGAACACTGGGTATTTGTGGGTATGAATTGAAATTAGACGTTAATGATTGTTGTTCAAATTTCTAAGAGAAATTTCACTAATATTTAGCTTTTCAAAGGTTTTTTCAATGCATTTCAAGTTGAATGGCATATTGAATAGGTAGCAGCAGTAGAGCAGCTGATTTTACTTTTGTCGCGAATTTCGTCTTTAAATTGTAATTTTTGTTTAAATTTTACTCTAAAATTTAAAACTTTGTTTACGTATATGGATTCCAAAACCAACAACAAAATGCACGCAGCTTGCTGTTTTTTCTCGGGTACTATTACCTCTCCAAAGGGCCGTGGAGTGGAGGTAATTTTCAAATTTTGTGAAGGGAGAATATGTTCATTAGGCGAAACTACGGCAAACAAATGTTTATACTCAATACCCTTTATCTGCAATTTTAATGAAAATTAGTTTTTGATGGTAGCGTGAGCTCTTGTTTATCTTTCAGCCATGACAATAATGTTAAACTTAAAATTTAGCTTTAATGGTATTATATTCTCATTTTGAAAAATCCACTATCTGCAATAACATTTTGTTACAAGAGAAAAACCCTCTATCTACACAATTTTGCTGGAAAATTGTTTTCATTAGCATTTTTTGTGGCAGGTCAAATAAAGACTGGGTAAGTTACATGTGCCCATGTGTGTATATGTTACCGGTGTTTTTAAGCCACACACATTTAAAAATAGCTGTCGAAACAGTTTTTTTGCTCTCCTGAAAAATTTAGTTTTTGCAGATAGAGGGTATTGAATATAAGCCCTCGGTTTGCTCATTGTATGAGGAATTGTATTTGCGACATGAGAAACTCTAAATAAGAAGGCTACTGTGAGAATGTTGCAAAAGTAAGGAAGTTCTCAAAGATAGAAGGGAAGTGGAACCCTTCGAAGGTACGCTTTGCAATTCAGCTCTTTCCGGATGCTATTCACTGCATTGTGCTTTAAAAATAGTCGGATATTTTCACGAGCACAAAGCATAAAGCAATGGAAAAATATTCTACAAATGTGTGATTTTGCAACTGAATATTTATGTGCTGCATTCACAAAATATCGAAAAATATATACTAAATAAAGATGCTATTTCAGGGCCAATAAATCTAGGATGATTGAAAAAGATTTACCAATAGGTTTAGGTTTAGGTTTTGTGAAAATGATTGGCAAAATTATTTTTTGTCCCGGTACTGATTTCGCGCAAAAAAAATCTGGCAACCCAACTCATGTTGTTATCAATCAGTTATCGACACTGCTTAACAACTGTAACGAAGCGTTTTTGCTGCCCCGACGGTTCTTCTACAACGCTGGGGTATACTCGCCGTGTCCACGGTCCGTTACAATAAATTTATAGTTTCGGAGCTCTGGTAAACCGTACTTTATTATCTAAATTCCTTAATTTCTATAAACATATAACAGGAAAAGATCACTATGGAAAATTCCAGAAATGTCGCTTCTGGTGTCTGAGTAAAAGCTCCGCGTTCCGTTACTGGCCCGCTTCACCGTAATGGCGTAGCTTTGGTACTGGTGGGCAGCGCTCTGCTGACGCCGCTGAGTGGTGCGCTGCTAACGTCGGTAAGTGGTGTTCTGGTCGCGTCGGTATGTAGCGCTCTCGGCAATGTCGGCGAGTCGCGCTCTGATCACGCCGGTGAGTGGCGCTCTAACAACGTCAGTGAGTAGTGTTCGGTGACGCCAGTAGGTGGAGAGTAGCGCTCTGATGTTGTTGAGAAGTGGTGGTCTGCTCGCGCCGGTGAGTATCGCTCTAGTAACGCCGGAGGGTGGTGTTCTAATCGCGCCATTGAGTGGCGCCCTGGTGACGTTGACAAGTGGCGCTCTCGGCATTGTCGATGAGTCGCGCTCTGCTTGTGTCGGTGTGTAAAGCTCTTGGCACGCCAATGAGTGACGCTTTGATCGTTGGTGAGCGGCGTTCTCGTAGGCGCTCCGCTGGCGGTGATGGGTAGCGCCCTTGTTGCCGCCGTTGATGTCACTCTGCTGACGGCGGGCAAGCGGGTGTCGCCCGTGCGCGGTTTCAGGAGGGCTGTGCTGAGAGCATGTGTAACCTGTGGCGCTGCAACTGGAAAGGTCACGTCCAGCCCGACAGTCAAGCCGGTGCAGAAGAAATCACCCTACCAGAAGCTGTTGCAGAAGTGGAATCAAGCCCGACAGTCGAGCCGGAGCAGATGAAGTCACTTCTTGCCAATGGCCGCCTGTTCACGACCACAGTCTCGTGCTGACTGTGCTTAATGTTTCGTGTATGTGCAGCTACATGTTGCTGTGTGATGTTGCGTTGTCATGACAACGAAGAGGTGGTCGAGTGTTGCTATGACTTGTGTTGCGGTGGTTTATTGCATCGCTGGTTGCTTTGATGGCGGGAATTTGTATGGGCCAAATTCGTCAGGGGTATTTGGTCCTCACACTGCCCCCCCCCCCCCCCCCCCACTTCGTTGGTCTAATGCCCCCTGCTTGATAGTCTGGAGCTTCCCTGGTCCTTGGATGGGTGTGCGCCCAGTTGTGTATAGTTATCCGATAGTCCTTGGTGCTGAACCTCAGCCGGGGCTTGCATGTGCGTGTGGCAAGGTCCTCGAGGCCCTTGCGGATTCTTCTGCCAAGTCGGCGGTGTATCTTGTGATCAGGTGCGCGTTACTAGCTCGTCGGGCTGCTGTGCGCGCGGCGACTACCGGTGTGGTAACCGTATGCGCTGTGAGGGCGCGCTACTGCTGGCAATGACATGTGCGCATGGGCGTACATAGCGACTGATATCGAGAAACATACTTGGCCAATAGCACCGGTTGGCGATGCCCATGTGTCCGGCGCTGGGAACATCGTGATTACACAACTTCCAGAGCACTGCGCCCGCGACCTAACTTCTGCATATTTCTCCGGGTTGATGCGCACTGCCTCCACGCGCTTATGCCACCGCTTGCATCATGGTTCTATTGTTATTGGGACATCACCGCGGAGGTGTGCTCGTCACCGCTTTCACTGGGGTCTTCATGGTCTGCCCTGTTAATCCTCTCGCTGCTGGGTCTACCCCTCCTTCGATATTTTCCCTTGGCCACCCTCGCCGGGGTGTTACTACTTATTCCTGGTGGGATGCTATCCTTCGTGGTTTGTGAGGTGGTGCGCGGTGTCAGTCGGTTCAGTCAAGACGATGTGTTGGCCACCGCAAGATACTGTAGCTCCCATGCTCCCCAACGTGTCTAGGCAGAGTATGAGATCGTCTATTGCGCCTGGAAAATCTTGCTAAGCTGGTTGATATGAAACTCTTCGAGGCGCCGGTGGACTAGGTGGACTAGGGCGCACTGCCGATAGTGTTGTGGTTCTAATGGGATTGTCGCCGATAACATGCCTCGCAACCTCTTTTCGCGATGTTTCCGTCGTTCGCCCGTGGCCTTCGTGGATATTCTCGTATTCTTCCGTGAGCGTGAGTAGTTCACGACGCCGGATATATAATAAGAAGTCGGGGTGGCTGTTGCGGAAAGTTCTTTCCAAACGCTGCTCGCTGCTATACCCGGCGTGTCGCATCAGTTGTTGTATCGCGGTTACATAATCCTTATACTTCTCCCGTGGGTGCTGCCTTCTCTGCCGTATGTCGTCTTCGAGGCGTTCGAAATAATGGGTTGGCAGAAAGAAACGTAGGAAATCGTGCCTGAAGGTTATCTAGTTCCTCCGGTGTTCATTGTTGTTGCGGTACCAGTGAAGGGCGGTACCGCACAGTAGATCGGGTATGGTTTTCGGCAGGAGGTCCACGTCCAAGGCATGCACCTCGGCCAACTCCTCAAATCGCTCCACAAAGGGTCTCGTCCACCGTCATATTTTACTGACAACTTTCTCACCTGGTCGATGATGGGTGCAACCGTGTTTGTTGGCGCCTGGTTTTCAAGATTTTCTGTACCTGCGTTCGGCCCGACGTTTGTTGTGGTTGGTTCTGGTACGTTGGTGTTTGGATCTGGTGCGTTGGTGGTTGGTGCTGGTGTAGTGGTACTGCCAACTGACTCTGTGTCGAGTTTCCCATAAGAGCATTCGTACTCCTCTCACGTTCATCCTCTGATACTGGTGTCTTCTGCTCATCCTCGTCCTCCGAAGTAGCCTCACTGTATTTGCAGGTGGTCTCCATCGCCTGGAATTTGGCGTAGATCTCCGGGTCGGTATGTGCCTTGGCCGCCAGAGCCGTTATGCGCTTGCGTATTTCCCGGGCGGTACCCGCGCATTCGATTCCCAATTCCTGTGCAATAGACACTAGTTAATAATAATAATAGATTGGCGCTTACACATATGTTAGTGTTTGGCCGAGCTTCTCCTCCGATTTGTGGCGTGCGCCTTGATGTTGTCACACAAAGCGGAGGGACCTACAGTTTTACGCCGACTGCGAACGGCGATTGTATTTTTATGAGAAGCTGTTTTTCATGGCAGAAATACACTCGGAGGTTTGCCATTGCCTGCCGAGGGACAACCGCTGTTAAGAAAAAACCTTTTTTCTATATTTTTGCGATATTGCTTTGACCAGGGTTTGAACCCAGGCATTGTGGAGTGGAAGCGCGCACTGCTTACCACTACACCACAGCGGCCGACAAGACACTAGTTGCTCCTATATCATCCAGCCATGCTGTGTTGATTACCTCCGCCATTTTGTTCGCTTGGTTTGTTCAAAATAAATAATAATTTTCCTTTGCACGTGTACGATTTGCCATGGGTCCCTGCTCGGGCGTCAATTGTAACGAAGCGTTTTTGCAGTTTCGGGGCTCTGGCAAACCGTACTTTATTATCTAAATTCCTTAATTTCGATAAACATATAACAAGAAAATAGCACTATGGAAAATTCCAGAAATGTCGCTTTTGGTGGCTGGGTAACGGCTCTGCGTTCCGGTACTGGCCCGTTATGCCATAGTGGCGTAGCTTTGGTACAGAAGGGCAGCGCTCTGTTGGTCGCGTCGGTATGTAGTGCTCTCGGCAATGTCGACGAGTAGCGCTCTGGCCACGCCGGTGAGTGGCGCTCTAACAACGTCGGTGAGTAGTGCTCTGGCGATGCTGGTAAGTAGATAGTAGCGCTCTGATGTCGTTGACAAGTGGCGCTCTCCTCACGCCGGTGAGTATCGCTCTAGTAACGCTGGAGGGTAGCTTTCTAATCACGCTGTTGAGTGGCGCCCTGGTGACGTTGACAAGTGGCGCTCTAACAACGTCGGTGAGTAGCGCTCTGGTGATTGCGCTCAGCGTTGCCGAATTGACGAGTTGGTCGTCATTTTAACGTTTTTTTTAGCTCAATGACGCTCTGACGTTTTTTCCCCGAAATGACGTTTTTTTATTTTAGATTTTTCCACTTTCCTATGGACAAAATTTGTTAAAGGCAAACCCAGTTCAAAATACAACCATGCTTTTATTTCTATTAGTTTTGTTCTAGATACAACCCTGCCTTTGGTTCTATTACATTTCTTATAGAATTGTAACCAAATCGTAAATTTGCACTGCTGATACACTAATTCAAAAGAGACAGAAAGATAGCACGCATGTATATTGGACAAAGGTAGAGAGATAAGAAGAAAGGTTCATATATTTACGAGAATGCGCATTTCAGCGAATAGCGTAGATGAAGGATGTGATGAAAAATCACACAAACGCACAAACAGCGGAATGCGCCACCTCTGTCTCTATACATAGTGATATATTTACAAAGAGGAATATTGGATAAGGGGTGAAAGAAGAATTCCAATATTCGTCAGTTATAGAAAAACAATTTGTGCTCATTGAAGTTTCATGTGCAAGCTAAATATTTAAAATTAACTAAATCTGACGAAATGGATAAGTTTTTAATTCCCACAGGTATGTGCATTAGGGTGGATCGACAAAAAAGTTTTTCCAGTCCACCCCTAGGATTAAAGATATTTTGAAGGCGATCGCAAAAAAAAATTTTATTTTTTTTTGCCACGCCCCCCCGATGGGCTATTTACTTTTCTTGACACTACGTCGCCATTTTAAGTCCGATTTTAATGAGCCGTACACCGTTGTTCATGGCTTGGAAGCCGCCACAATTATTACCTTAATCATTTTTTAGAAAAAGTTTCACAGAATTTAAAGGCCTTTTCGACAGACTAAAAAAATTGGAATTTAGGTATGATGTGAAACAAGATACCGACAGTCACTACTAGAATTTGAACTCGGAGTAAAAAATGATTAAGGTAAGAATTGTGGCGGCTGCCAAGCCATGAACAACGGTGTACGGCTCATTAAAATCGGACTTAAAATGGCGACGTAGTGTTAAAAAAAGTAAATAGCCCATCGGGGGGGCGTGGCAAAAAAAAATAAATTTTTTTGGGATCGCCTTCAAAATATCTTTAATCCTAGGGGTGGACTGGAAAAACTTTTTTTTTTGTATGGGGACCGATCCGCACTAATGTGCATATAATAAAAAATGTATTCAAATAACGTTTTATAGCGTAATTTATATTTGTATTTATCTATATATATAAAATTAAGTGGCAAAACTTCCTGTTCGCATACTCCTCCTAGACGGCTTGCCCGATTTCAATGAAATTTTCAGGGGTGATTGGGGTCTGTGTGGAGGGTGCACATAAGAAATTTCATGTGTGTATCTTTGCACGTTTTGCAAAAACAAAAAAAAACAAAAATTAATTCTGTTTGGCTTTACGTGTTTTTTCGGATTTCTATCATTCCTAGACGGCTTGCCCGATTTCAATGAAATTTTCAGGGGTGATTGGGGTCTGTGTGGAGGGTGCACATAAAATGAAATTTTCAGAAGTGATTGGGCTCTGTGTGGAGGGTGCACATAAGAAATTTAATGTGTGCATCATTGCACGTTTCGCAATTAATTCTGTTTGGCTTTACGTGTTTTTTTGGATTTTTATTATTGTTTTGCCGCAAGATTGGCAGTCCTGCCTTTTACTAATAAATAAACAGAAACAGCTGGCGAATGTTTACAATTATTAAAAAACATTGACAACAATTTAATTTATAATCTTATAACTGGAGTATACTATCGCACCCTTTCCTCAAACGTGTATTAATTCAATATTCAAATAACGTATATTTATATAATTTGAAAAAATCTCCCTACTATACAAATATGTACAGCAATATTAACTAACTAGCGAATACCCGGCGTGCTTCGCTGCGCCTTAAAAGTAATTTTGTTTTGTTACTCCCTCTCACAACATTTGAAAATATTAGTTAATATTGCTGTACATATTTGTATAGTAGGGAGATTT
Organism: Rhagoletis pomonella; assembly: GCF_013731165.1. NCBI lineage: Eukaryota > Metazoa > Arthropoda > Insecta > Diptera > Tephritidae > Rhagoletis > Rhagoletis pomonella. The sequence continues at coordinate 41,542 of NW_023459796.1, read as the reverse complement.
TTTCAAATTATATAAATACACGTTATTTGAATATTGAATCAATACACGTTTGAGGAAAGGGTGCGATAGTAGACTCCAGTTATATGATTATAAATTAAATTTCCAAGAGAAAGTCGGTTCTTTACATATTTTCTAATTACCTTCGAAAATATATTAACTCAAAAAAAAAAATAAACAATGCTTCATAGATCGATTTCTTTTAAATCTAACTTCATAAAGTTCTTTAAAAATATTTTGTAAATGAGGCCATAAGAGCTTAGGGGGAGAGTTACAACACAAAAATACATTTAAGGCGCAGCGAAGCACGCCGGGTAATTGCTAGTATGTATATAGAATTGCTCCCCTGAAACACGAAGTGGCGCTGTAAAAGAAATTGTGACGGTGAATAATTGTGATTAAATAAACTGGACTTTATTGTACATTATACGCATATAAATATATTTTAGGAAACTAAAAGCAATCAACGTAAAATATGTTCATCATGGCTGGAGGAGTTTTTTAGTTGGCTGATTAAGAAAAAAAACCCTTAAGTTACTGACGAACTAGCTTGCAAATTGTGCAACACCGTACTTAGAGTTAGATCTGGAAAAAGTGATTTATTAGAGCAAGTAAAAGGCATAACGAGAGGGCAAGTTGCATAGTTTGTAGCCATCCAACCACTATCGATACGCAGTTTCAAAATAGTTCCGCCGAAACGAGAAAAGTTCAGACTATAGAGCTTCCGTTGTGTGCATTTATTGCAGAGCATAATTTGCCCTTTTCCTGCATAGATCACTTGACTCAGTTTTTAAAACATGGTAGTTCAGACTCAAAACTAACTTCAAAAGTATCTTGCGGCCGCATAAAAGCCACACTTATTGTAAAAAATGTATTGGGTCGCACCCAGTTTGAGTACTTGTGTTCACTTTTACGTCAGCAAAAATTTTCCTTGTGCATTGATGAGTCAACGGATATTACGAATATAAAAACGCTGTTCTTAGTTGTTAGAGCAACTTTAGATTTTTATATAAAAGACTTATTTTTTGGCTTAATTGAAGTGGAGAATTATGATGCGAAAAGTATATACAACACTGTTGTGAATTACTTGAATAAACATAATATTTGCTACAAGAGTAATTTGATTGGTTTCGCAGCGGACGATGCGGAAAATATGACGGGTAAAAATCATTTCGTATCAAAACTGCTAAAAGTTGATATTCCAAGTTTGTTTACTATTAAATGCGTTGGCCATTCACTGGCGCTTTGCTCATCGTATGCGTGCCTCAAATTAGCTTTTGAAGTGGAGACTTTAGTACGAAATATATATAACTACATATATTGCAAATAGCCCTAAAAGAAATGCACAATTTTTAAAATATCGTCACTTCTGGAATACAAACCAAAAAAACTGCTACATCCGGCGCAAACCAGATGACTTTCGTTAGAATTAGTGGTGGGTCGGGTGCTCGAATTGTACCAACCTATAAAATTTTTTTTTCTCGTTCGCATAAAATATTGATCATATCGATACTGCCGTTACTGTTTTTAAAAATCTAAACGATATGAATGAACTGTATTTATGTTTTTTTAAAATATGTACTCAATATTTTAACAAGTTTAACAAAGTATTTCAAAGCACAAATTGTCAAATACAAAATATTCATAATGCAGTGTTAGGCCTTTACCTAAAGTTTTTAGACAACTTTATCGATTCGATTTATTTAGATGGCGATTGTGTTTACGAGCTTGACTTTGAAAATAAGGATTTGTTTTGTAAAGTTGAAAAGTTGGAGTGTATGTAAAAAACAAAATTGATGAATGTAAGCTTTCCTCTAACGATTTATATGAATTCACACATAATTGCATTGCCTTTTATATTGAAATCGGCAGACAATTAAGAAGCCGGTTTGATTTCAATGATGTTGTTTTAAAAGAACTATATTTTATTAATCCTAGCGCGATTTTAAATAAGAGAATTATTTCACTACAAGTGTTAGCAACCACGTTTGCCACCTTTGGTCATTTGTGACCAAAATAGGTAACTTTTAGAGTGCTTGGTAACTTGGAAACTTTTTTATTTATTTTGGTAACTTTTGTTAAATTTGCCGTGTATAAAGTCAGACTAAGAAAGTTGGATTAATTTGATAAATTGTGATGTGGTTGTGTGTAGCGGTGACAATACTACTAGAAAAAATTGCATTGATCAGGCAACACAGCGCTCAGCGGAAACAACTAATCACATATCGAAGCAAATTATCGCTGGGCAGTCTACTCGTTAATTTATCACAGTGTGGGGTGTCTATCACACGTTCAATATTTTTTGTGACATTTGAATCGTGAGTCATATTAATGGATTTCAAAATAATGATGGATCGCGCGCGAATACCACATGCTCAATATTAATCGCGTCGGTATTTAAATGTTTTTTAAAGATCTTTGATCCATATATAGAGGAAATGAAAAAAGGAGGTTTGAACAGCAGTTTTTGTAATGTACTTGGGCTCTTTAGCGCTTCGGTATATGCACTTAAGTCGATTCTTTAAATAGTTTTTTGTTCTGAGGTTAAGATCCCGTTAAAAAGCCAAAAGCTAAAAGCGCGTTGTTATGAAAAGTATATTTTTAAACGCGTGCGTTGCAAAATTATTTATGTGTTGTTTTTTGTTTCACAAATTTTTGTTATATTCTTCTTTATACACGTACGTATACAGAGATTGAATTAAAGTGTATTTATGTAAATGTATCTATTTATTATATGAGGCCTTGAGCGCCAAAGTAGCTTAACTGACATTTCAAAAGAATTTTAGGTGGACCTTAAAATGCATTACCAGAATCGAAACGGTAATAGCCCGAGGCGCGCCCTTTTAGTTTTCTTTTACTATAAGGCACGGTGCAATTAGAGCGATACGATATGCGATGCGATACGATACGCGATGCGATATGAAATGCGCGCAGTACACATTAGAGCGATGCGATACGCGATGCGACACGCGATGCCATTTGCGGTGTGATATCTACACAAATGCCTTTCAGTTAATACCACGAGTTTATCCAATGAAGACATTGCTGTAGCATATTGGTGGCTACAGCAAAGAAAAAAGAGCAAATAATAGGAGAAAGTACTGGGTGCACCCGTTTATTGTGAGCAACATAAAGCACATTTAGGGAATTATTGGTGTTATTGCATACACCCTCCCATCCACATTAGGTCAAATGATACATTTGGCTGTGCGAAAGTCCAATTTCGTAAAGGCAGTTTTACATTATTTTTTGTTGCCATTCTGTAGAGAATACTCCAAAATAACAGAAACTTCACTTAGTTTTTGTAAAATAAAAAACACCGTTATACAGCAATAAACCAAAGTTACACTTTCAAAACGTTATTGATACGTTGTTTGCGCAACCGGTTTATTTTGTAAATTTCAAGTGCATTGTTTTTGTAAAGTTCGAATAACTAAAGGAAAATTTTAAATGGGGAAAAAAACTATATCTAAGTGAGAACCTATGTCCCAATTTAAAAAAGTGACTTTTTATCATTTGTTTGCAAAAAACTGACTTATTTGCATAACCTCAAAAATTTTTCTGATTTATTTCAATTTATGATTTTATGTAAGCTTTTACAATTTTGTTAACTTTCGGCAAACAAAATGGAATCGGAAATGGATAAATTAAGATGTAATGAGTTCAATTTATTTTACTTAATTTGCCGTTTTTAGCCGTTTTCGTGAAAAAAGGTTTTTTGTGGGCTATCACAAAAGGCAACTTGTTTGAAGTTTGGCTGATTGGATGTTCGAAAAAAGAAAAGCCTTTTTCGGTAGTCAACCATGTTGAAAAAAAATTTGGTGCTGCTGATATTTGCGAAAGTTCAATGAAACTCTTAGAAGAAAAAAACGCGTATTTTTTGCAATTATTTATCAAATAAATATGAAAATTATGGGAAACAATTTGGAAAGGATGCTAAAATATTTAGATCTGAAAACATTGCGTTTCTTGCTGATGAGGTTCTTTTCGAAATCAAAAAGCCAACTGTGTCGACCATCAGCCGGACTCTAACTTTCGCTATCGCTAAAGTGCTAAAATAGGATAGCCAACCTTTTTCCGAATTTTTAGCTATCTCCAAAAATATCTCCAACATTTTTTGGTGATAAATAATCCATTTTAATGGTGATAAATAGTGAAAATGGAAGTATGTGATACCAAAAAAAAATAGCAGCCTCAATTTGCATTACATTTATCTCCTGTAGCGTAGCCGAGGCTATGTTACAAATACACTAGCGCCTTCGCAAAAAGGCAAATCCTTGAGAGAACTCACGGACTGAAATTTCCAATTTTTTTTACTCAAAGTGAATAGAGCTTTGAACATTCTTTTAACAAATTAGTTATATAAACATTCGTATTCTTTTCAGGAAGTTACCAGCGATTTTCGGTAAATGTGTCACAAAGCAGAATTTGTATTCTGAATATAAATAGATAATATCGGTGGAGAATTTGGAAATACTGAAACCTCAAGTGAAAATGAAGTGTTTTATGAAGACAAACTGCTTTAGGAATCTCTCCTCAAGACATATCTGCGAGACATGTAGTAAATATTTTTCTTTTTTTAATTTAGGAATTTCGATAATGCCATAACTAATCGCTAGAAGAAACCATTTATGTACATGTGACCATACTTATTTTATTATATAGCTCATTTTAAAGAGGAGCGGGTTGTGTATGATAAGAAAATAACTTGTGTCAAAACCAAGCTAATTGGACAATGTTTTTGAGTAATACCTAAAACATATACTCATCATTTGAACATACAAAAAAGCAGTAAGTTCTGTTTTACGAAAGCCAAGTCTGCTTAACATTTTATTTACTGCCTTTACACTTGTTTTAACGTTTTCCATCTTTTTACATTAAAATAATGCAATATTTTAGCTGCTATTAATTTCGCACAGAAAAAGTAATCATTTGACCTAATGTGCCATCGTAGAATTATACCAGGTTAAGTAATATTAGAGTGAGAAGAGAGATGTTGACACTGCCTTATTTGAAAAATCGCCTTTAAAATTTTACTATAAGGCAGCCGAATGTCAGAAAATAAAGCGAGAAAGCTTTTTTATTACTTCACCTGTCAATTGCACCACACTTCCATGCAAAAATTTTAAGGTTTTCCAGCTTAAAAAGCATGCAGATAAAATTCATACAAAAGCGCTATTTCCAATTTGCCGAGCAGTTATTTAAGAGGACGTTTTCCCTATAGTTTATTAGACTTTTCATAAGTAAAAATATTTTGTGAACATTACTTTCCTCATACGAGTTATATCAAATTTTTTGTTTAATTGTATTTTTGGAATAAACAAAGTTATTTTTCCTTCTGTCATTCAACTGTTTCTGTTACAAAAAGTATAAATGCGCAATGGGAAATAAGGCAAAATATCACACTCAGATTTTGATATTATTTCCCATTTTAAAGTTAAATGAAGCAAATTTTGCGTTATTGCCGTTTGAGTTAATTGAAAAATAATTTGAAAAAATAAATTTTTTTTAATTCCTATTCTTTTAGAAAACTAGTTTTTTACGTTTCATGAAAATCGCATGAAAACTTTGGTCGCAATAACTATTAAAAAATAAGGTCCATATATATTAAATTAAACGAAAAAGTATATTGAAATACCGAATACTGGCGAAATAGTTTGCTGACTTATTTGTGGATACTCAAGCTAAGAAATGCAAATACTTATTGCAATATTCGTTACTTTGTGAAAATTGAGGGGGCTACTTCAGGAATTTTTACTCTGGTTTCTTTTTATTTCTTTTTAAAGATGTGAAAACAAAGGCAAATAAATCATAACAAAAAATATTCTATTGTGTACTTACCTGTGTCCTTGACCTCAGACGCTAAAATTCTCCATGCCAAACTAGGCACGTCTGTTCTACAGTAGTTTTTTTTGTACAGTTCTATAAGCATGGGGGTTTTTTAAATTAATTCGACTAAAAAAATTTAGGAAGATGCTTCCTCCTGTGAAACGGCAAGGTTTGTTGCAAAAAATACCGCGCAATACTAATCTCACCTCCTTCAGCAAACCGTGTCGCGCATGCGATACGCATGCAATATTATATCGCAGCGGTGTCGCTGCCATGCACAGTTTTCATCGCTTCCTACCAATTACCACATATTTACTCAGCATGCCGATGTCGCATCCTCTAATGTGCACCGTATCGCTCAAATGTGCACCGTACCTAATATGTAGCATCATGTAGGTGCAAATTATTCAGTAAAATACTGCATCTACTTTTTATAGATCCTTCTTTCTTGTATTACTAAAACTTTGGTTGTAGATAAGCTCATCTGGCCCTCATAGCCTCTTATGTAAAATGCCATTGTTTAGTTTTCTTTTAATTAAACTATTAATTGTACCCATGTCTTATATATGGCAAATAAACGAGGTTTGTTTTTGCAGTTTATTGTATAATAAAACGTTGTTTTTTACTTGGTAGCTTTTAGGTAACTTTTTTGTAAATTCTGGTCAGAAAATTTTTTGTCGTGTGGCAACCGTGTTAGCAACGCGGTTTTCTAATTTAGTTGCTGAAAATGATGTTCAAAAATAAGACGTTAAGCTAAGGGAGCTACGATTTTTAAACTTTAAGGATAATTATTATAAGCTTTTATTTAACTTGGTCATCCCGCGCAAATCGTGGAAATTTCCAATCGATTTAAACTAACTTCCCGACAAGTTAGAGACTTGAAATTTTCAGCATAGTTCCAATCACGATGACAATGCAATTTAAAATATAAATGAATTCCCTATATGGTCCAGGGGTCTTGATTCAAATTCGGTCAAAAATTAGTAAAATGTATGGCTAACAGAGCGTAATTTGCCAAAGAACGTAAAACCAGAGCAAAGCTATTTATGGCAAATTCTAGATATCAACCTAGTCTAGATATGAACCTCATTGTAGGCATCATATCAAGGAGATACAATTAGAAGACTCGAGAAGTTTCCCCGCCGAACTTTAATATTGCGCCTAAATATATGCCATGCTACAGCGGAAGTGGACGACACGCCATTTCTTTAAATGAAATTAACTGCTGCTATATGTATGTATGTACATATGTATGTTTATACAAAACGTAAGCAAACAACATTTTGCTTGCATAGTCTTCTGTTCTCTTTCATTGCAAGTTGAATTATTTTAATATCTATTGCAAAATTTTCTACATAAAATAAAATAAAACTATTTAATATACAACGCTTTTATAAATGGACTAAAAATTAGAAAATTAAGTAATGTAAAAAAAA
>NW_023459796.1:15282-33880 GCF_013731165.1 Rhagoletis pomonella | reverse complement strand
ATTAAACATGTTAAATAAAAGCTTATTTTTAAAAAAATATTTTTTTTTACATTACTTTTTTTTCAATGACGGATAACTTTAGTTGCGAAGAATTTTGGAATAACATATCCAAAATTACTCGCGTAGACTCTGAGCAAGTTTTTCCTACATTGTGTCAGTTTGTGTCAAATTTAATGACCCTACCAAGCTCATCAGCTAATGTGGAAAGAATTTTCTCAAAAGTAAACTTAAACAAAACGAAATACAGAAACAGGCTAGATAACACGACCTTAGAGGGAATTTTGTTCCGTCAAGATTATCTATCTGTTAACAAATGCTCCTGTTACACTTTAAAATTAGATCAACTTCTTTTAAAAAATTTAAACCAGTGGAACACAACAATTTATAAGCAGTTATGCTTTAAATTCTAATTTAAAATTTTTGTTAATAATCAACTTTTATTATAACCCATATACAATGTGGATTTCTTTTGGTTTTGTAATGTATTCAGTCATATTTATTATATGTATGTATGTAGTTAAAAAGTTTAGTAAATACAAATTTGAAGTCTTTTTGGCTCAAATTACGATTTTTTTGGGTAAATTGACGATTTTTCAGTGAAAGCTTTCGGCAACGCTGATTGCGCTCTCGGCAATGTCGATGAGTCGCGCTCTGCTCGTATCGGTGTGTAGCGCTCTCGGCACGCCAATGAGTGGTGCTCTGATCGTTGGCGGCGGTGGTTAGCACTCTTGTTGACGCCGTTTATGTCACTCTACTGGTGACGGGCGTCGCCCGTGCGCGGGCTGTGGTGAGAGCGCGTGTAACCTGTGGCGCTGCCACTGACAAGGTGACGTCCAGCCCGACAGTCAAGCCGGTGCAGAAGAAATCACCCTACCAGCAGCTGTTGCAGAAGTGGAATCAAGCCCGACAGTCAAGCCGGTCCAGCTGAAGTCACTTCCTGCCAAAGGCCGCATGTTCAAGACCACAGTCTCCTGCTGACTGCCTGGTTTCTTGTCGTGCTACTCCTTTGATAGGCTGTGTGCTTGATGTTGAGTGTATGTGCAGCTACATGTTGCTGTGTAATGTTGCGTTGTCATGGCAATGAGGAGGTTGTCGAGCAGTGTTGCCGTTTTAGCCCTTTGGTGGCTAGCACGGCGGATGACTCTCAGGAGCAGCGAAGCAACGGTTGAACAACGGTGAGAGCGCTAGCAGCGCGGCGGGTGACTCTCGGCAAAAGCGGGGCAACGGTTGAGAAACGGTGGGAGCGCTAGCAGCGCGGCGGGTGACCCTTGGTAACAGCGGAGCAACGGTGAGAGCGCTAGCAGCACGGCGGGTGATTCTCAACAACTGTTGGGCAACGGTGAGAGCGCTAGTAACACGGCGGGTGATTCTCAACAAGTGTTGAGCAACGTTGAGAGCGCTAGTAGCATGGCGGGTGATTCTTAACAACTGTTGAGCAACGAGGGCGGCCGACGGGTGATCTTCGGCAGGGGGTGACTTCTAACAGCAACGGGTTGTTCGTACTGGCACTCAGCCGCTCGGCAACCGGTGGAGCGAAGCGACCTAGCAAGTCTCACTCCAGGCACCGCCATTCCCCTAATCGCACTCTACAGAAGTAGGGGCTGGAACGGGTCGGCGGTGTCGGAGGCTCAACCAGCCGGCGACCAATTAGGATGCCTAAAAGGCGTGCAATCCTGGTCAGCCGGCGGGTCGAGTCGTACTTGGTTTTGGCTTGGCCAGTCGGTGACACATTGACGCGACCGCAGGCACACCAGCTGATCGACCGATTGGTTACGCCGAGCTTGGCTTGGCTGGCCGGCAAGACATTAGCGCGCACGCACACCACCCGCTCATCGACCAGTCAAATCAGCTACTCACCTGGAAAGACTGACCTGACTGCGCACTTGTTAAGCCTTTTATACCTGTTGCGCTGCATGATTGTTGAGAATTCGTCGTGTGCTGTACCGATTTATGCAGTGTGGGGAGCGAAGGGGTTGGTGAGTTATTCGGGCATGCTGCTGGTGTGCTGCTAGCAGTGCTCACTTTATACTGTGTGTATGTACGGCGCTGTATGTACGTCTGTATTTACATGTACGGTGGAGTATGTATGTACAATGTTGTATGTGTGTGCGGAACGGTATATATGTACAATATTGTATGTATGTACGATGCTGTATGTTATTGTATCGTAGCGGATGCTACGTTACAATGCTTAATGTGATCTAGTTTTTTTCATTTATGTAAGAGACGAATTTTTAAACTAACTGTTCCTTACGTTTTTATACATACATACTGTAAAAGTGTTAAGGCTTGTAACTTATCTATTGACGATTTAACTATAGTTTAAAATAGATAAGTTTACTGCCTTTAAAATGCTTAATTTGTTAAATGGTGTGATTGTATCAGCTGCTGGTGTCGTGAGTGGTGAAATTAGCTCAATTTTCTAAGTAAAAAGTGTTTAGGCGGAAATTTCTTGCACAATATGAGTCAAAGCCGTGTTTGTGGAAGATTAAGTTCACGATATTGCAGTTGTGATTTAAAAAAAAAAAAAACAATCTTTCAACATAATGGTAGAAAAATTATGAAATTTCGGCTCTAATCATTTCGATCCTTCCTCGACCTCATTTGTAACGAAATAAATTGTGTACCAGCATGCTGGTAAGTTATATGTTTCGGGCCTGATGGTCAAGTGATTGTACCATGGAGCCAGCAACCTGGTGTCGTATATTTCCCCTTTTATACAAAAAGGTTTTTGGTTGGATAAAATATTTTCTTTTTTCCAGAGTTCATTGTTTTTCTATACCATTAATTATTGCAAATGTTTGCGTGTATACTTATATATGTATATGTACAAAAAAATGTAGCTACCATTTTTAGCCACAACGACATTTTTTAGCTCCTTTTTAGCCCTTTTTTAAAGGAATTTGGCTACCACTAAAAATTATTCGCGGCAACACTGTTGTCGAGTGTTGCTATGACTTGTGTTGCTGTGGTTTATTGCATCGCTGGTTGCTTTGATGCCGGGTATTTGTGTGGGCCAAATTCGTCAGGGATATTTGGTCCTCACACAACATATAAGTAAGTAAAGGGCTGCCGCCGTTTATTTTCAAATATCGAATAATGCGGGGCAAAGGCAAGACGCTTGAAAAAAATCAGTCCATTTTGAGGTTTTTATATTTTGAAAAACTACGCAGGACAGACCTTTGAATAACAGTACGGCCCTGCAAAAAACAGGACGGATGGTCACCGTAAGTATTATATAACCTTATAATATCATTGTACACAGGAATCAATAAAGTTTTAATATTCATGAGATTTTTGAATAGCAGTAATGAGATCATTTCCACTTTCAGTGTTTAAATAGTCAGAGAATTACTTACATTCCATTTTAAAATTACTTTTAATTTGGAGTTCACTTCAAAAATTTTAAGTCGAAGTCGGTTTATCTCTTTGCTCCAGGAAGCAACGTCAGCCCTCTTTTTAAATTTTTAAATAAGTTGTAGGCAAGAACCATTCAATTATTCAAATTTATTTAAATCGAAAGATATTTTCGAGATAACTAAAAGAACTCGACAAAAAAACGTCAGACCTTTTTCTAAATAAATTATAATCCATAATATTACCGCAACTGGAACGTAAGGACTCGGCGATATTCCCATAAAGCGATTGCTCTAATGTCTTGCGCATATCAAACATTATCTGAAACATGTCGACTAAAATTAGATTGTTTTCTTGTTACTTTTTACAATACAGTGTAAGGAAGTTCTGACGCTATTTAAATACCTGTTAAAAATCTAAAAGTATATTTTTTACCTATGGCTCAATCTCTTAAAAAAATTGGTTTAGTCCAATACCCAGCCGAGTGCCGTACAATGTAATGATTCCAGTATCTTCATTTATTTATGTATATTGTAACTATCAATATCTTAAATATAAAGAGACGTGTAAACTTTTTTTTATTTAAACTAATAAAGTTAGAAGGACGAAATTCGAGTCCTTGACAAATATTTTTTTCAAACATATATATTGCAAATTTCCGAGGATATTCAAGAATAAATTTTTAAAAGGACATTTTCAATACATATTCGTCCTGGTGCACACAAAAATTAATCCTTTTTTTCTATTTTCCAGAATTTTTCCTTTTAATTGATACCCATATTGTTATTCTACAATGCACCGCATGTTTTGAATACTCTTTTTACTTAATCATATTCTAGAAAATTCTAAGTCCTTTTAAAAAAACGTCCTGATGTCAGAGAGAAAAACTATAAACGCAGCTTTACTATACTTGGCGCCCAGTTTTGTGAATATATTGATTTTTTCGTGTGTAAAATTGTCGCACGGTGTTTTCATATAAAAATTTAAGAGTACCGATAATTTCTTTATAATCCAATGATCGGATCTAAACCAAATTAGTATGGGACTACCTCTGGCTTTGCTTAACGTGGCCCAAAGTTATGCGGTAAAATACATAAAACAAAGAAAAATATACCGGCGAATTGATAACCTCCTCCTTTTTTTGAAGTTAGTTAAAAATACGTGGAGAAAAATTACCGAGTTACCGAGTATCAAGCTCGGTGGGAAGCCCCTATTACAAATTTGAAATCTCATAATTGAAAATTCAATACAAATTTTGAAAAATCAGGATATTAGCGTACTGATTGAAGAACTGAATAAAATCAGTACGAGATTTGAAAAATAAGTACTGTACTTATAAAATCAGTTCGTCAAAGACCCAAAAGGATTTTTTTAGAAACTGCAAACTTATACTTTACTATATTGAAATACCACAGGCTACAAAACTTCATAATCCAAATCCTTTCTAAAATCTTATTAGAAACTTGAGAGTTTTATTTTCAAAAATTTATTGAATCTTCCTCAGCACTGCACAAAGTTAAGAAATTTTATTTTTATTTTTATTACTGAGGTTCGAACTATATTTTTATAAAAAATATCGAAAAGTGATTTAAATAAAAAAACATTGTATCCATTGCGAAAAATTCTCTGTAAGTAGACTTTTTTGGTTCACTGCAAACATTCATAAATGTATGTGAATAAAACTTTAAATGTGTACCTACATATTTATTTAAAAATCAAAAATTCATTTATTAAAAGACAGTTCAATTTGGGTATGATTTTCATTTCAAATCAATATGTTTCAAATGTAATTTTATCGTCAGCCTCACGCAAGTATTACACAAATATCGTGTTAATTATACATAAGTATCATATCAATAATACATGAGTACATATCAATAATACGTGGTAATCGCGATAATTTTACGTGTTTCATGTACATACATAAATTTCACGTAAAATTGATAATGTCGAAATGGTAAAATTAACATTTCCTTATTTCAGCTGAAAATTGCAAACAAAAACTGTTAATTTGACGGCGGTTTTCAGTATAGGCCGCACTTCTTGTCATTTGGGAGATCAGAAGATCTCCCCTCAAGTTCAAACATCATAAATACAAGTCGTGAGTACGGAATTTTGAAGAAAAAAATATAGTGATATTCGAAAGAATACTAATGTACATTGTTGGAAAATAAAACAATAAAATTCCTTATTTTGAATAATTACATACCTTTTTTTGTTTGCTTCCTGCATAATTAAAAGCGTTTATCGGAGTGGTTCTTTGATCTATTTTTTTCGGAGGTATGTACAAGCTTTCTGTCCGTTTTGGAGACATTGGTGATGGAATAATATCTTGGCCCAGTGATTGTTGATGCAAAACAACATCTTCAAATGGCTGTTTGGCTAACCGTGAAATTTGTTCTTCCGCGAGACTCAACTGTGAATTAGGGTTTGTTTGAGTTATGGCTGATCGAGGAAAGGTATCCCTTGAGTAGGAACCTTCTCCATTTGGTGTTAATAGGTCTCTTATTTGCAATGGTATACATTTATCTACTGAAGCTTTCCGAGAACCTGCACTTTCATTAACACGACTAGCAGCTCGGGTATATCGATCTATTGATGAGTCTCGACTTGGAGGCCTTTTATAGTGGTCAAAGTAATCAATAGAAAGTTTTTGATTCATTTCATGAAGTGATGGCGGTCTAGTTTGTTTTTCCGTTGCTCCTAATACATCTTGATGTTGTGATGGATCGCGCGAGAAAAGATAATTTTTGTCAGGAAAGGTGTGCGTAGGTATTTGTGGTGAAATAGCTTGGAAATGTTGTTGGTTAAAAAGAGTTTGTAAATTTGTCTGTTCACCATCAAAAGTATGGTAAGTATAGTCGTCGGTTTTATTTGCATTGGCAGAGTAGTTATTACTGTAATGATTGTTCCTGTTATTTTTTAGAGTTGTTTCACCTGGTTCCATTCTATTGCCATGTGCCAAATTGTTATTTTCCGCTAAGTCACTCATTACCGTATTATTCTTTCTGCTGAGCTGACTTACTTGTGTGCTATCTTGATATTGCTTTAATCGTTGCTCATTTTTTTTATCTTGTAAAGAATACATCGAATCTAAAGCATTACTGCCAGAATAGCTTTGTTGGTTAACTAAATTTACAAAGTCTGTTTGAGGTGTTATATGGGGTCTTTGTGATTGCATCGAATTCTGCAAGTGTATTTTAGATTCTATTCGTTTATTGAGATCAGATTCACGCATTTCCTGTAAAGTAGACGCATTTTTATGGCGCTCTACAAGATTTCCGCTATAAGAGGATGGGTTGTTGTTTTTTGTTGAGGGAGTAAACTTAAGTTCATTACGATAGCGCAACTTTTCAAATCGTTCTAAAACTGATGGCTTAAAATCTGGGGCGAATTCTCGTGCAATTCTAACTGCGATTTCACAGTCGATACGAGCCTGATCAGCTGCAACGTCGGCGTTTTGAGCTCTGTCAGTTGCAGTAGAAGTACGAGAAATGGCAATATCAGATCGCTGCATTGCCATTTTTAAAGCTCTTTGTGCCGAATTAACTGCTATGGTGATGCGGTCTCTAAATTTCCGTGATCTCGCTAGGAATAAATGTTTCTTTTTTTGGCTGGTAATTAAAATGTTATTTTTGTATTTCCCCTCTTCAAATGAACCGTCACGGAATGTAGTCACACCATATCCATGTTTCTTGTTGTTATACCACTCACCTTCATACCTGTAATAGAATAACGGATTCAGAACATAGTCAACATTGAGTTATCACGTATAGAGACAACTAGCCTTATTCTCTAACCTCATACGTTAATGTTGGTTTTCATTAGGACAAAATCACTGACACCAAAACTGCCTTCAGCTGACAGCTGTTCATTTGGTGTCAAAGGCGTTTTCATTACATTTCAAAATCTGACCAAATGTCGATACCGCAGTGCATGTCAAAGACTGTGATCAAATTTCGGTGACAGATGATTGACATTCCGTTTTCATTACTGATGTCAAATGTGAAGTTAAATTTTTACAAAAATTGTAGAATACCGACCATTTAACTAAAGACAAACCAAAAATGTAACTGGACAGAACTCTTCATGCTGATTTCAACCTTACTAAAATTATTTAGCGCAAGTAAAAAATCACGAAAATATAGGAGGTTAAGCTAAAATTTTCGATATTTTGAAATATCAATATCTTATGAACTACATAACCGATTAAATAACTAATGATGTCAAAATAAAGATGATAGGTGTATCTTTCAGTTGATGAAAATTGCATAGTTAATGCTACATAAATTTGTATTATTTAGAAAGTACAAGTTAAGTACTACCTTATATAGAAAAGTTTATTATAAGTGGAAGCTTGTTCGCTTCCTTATCCTGGGGGATGGTGGCTCCGGATGATGATTAAAAGCAGGCGGTGATATGATACGCCGACAATGCCGTGTTAAAACTTCGGCGATGGTGGTGTATATCGTGGCGTGGAAGTATCCTCGCGCTTCAATGGCTCCGCGCTGGCCCTGGATTCTCCGCACCAGTTCAACGTCCAATTTTTAAGCGAGACACTAGTGGCGCTTAATTGGCGGCTATCACAAGACGCCGGGTTGAGGTTGCACTTTGTATCGCGGTAATTTGTGTGAAAACTATTACGACCGACTACGACTGCGATTGCCGACGAACTTGATATAATTCGCGTGACGCCAAATAAAAAAAAGAAACACGAGAGGAACTTGATATTGTTAAGTGGTGCTTTTTCACTTATGCTAAATTAACGGAGCGTACCTGTAACCGTGGAGCTTTGGTGCTCCGCCGGCCAACGCTCGCTTTGGTGGAGCCCTAGCGCTCCCTCGGTGCTGCCGTAATAGGCAGTGCTACTGCCTTGGCTATTTGCTGGCGCTGCAGCTCTGCTGCGGTATTTCACGATGAGCCCTGGTGCTCCGCCGGCTCTTTTGCCGGCCAACGCTGGTAGCCAGCAATTCGCCAAGAAATGTTCCTTTTAAAATTAATACGTCTTCACATTTTGAATTGCGCGTAATGAGTGACGCTGATTTATTTTTCAAGTTCAATCTTAAACCTAGCTGCTATTGTTCAATACAACAGAGTTGCATATTTCAATATCGTAAATTTATATTTGTAATAGGGCGAATTCATATTAGGTAATTTGTAGGGTTGCATCACCCTCCTTTGGAAAAAGAAGAATTTGGCAAAGTGATCAAGTTTGCCATATTCTTCTTGCCCAAAATTTATAATTAGAATTAAATTAAATTAAATAAAGGAACGAATTTGGATTTGATTGAGGAATATTCCTCCCCCTTATATTCGATCGTTCATAGCAATTTAAGTTATTGTAAATATTTAAATAAAAGCTATTGTATTTACTTAATTAATATGACTTATTTTTATTAATATTTGTTAAATTGGCAAAGTATAGTATTTTAAAATAAAGATAAGTATGCTATTGATAAGTAACTATGACTTATGAGTTTATTTAATATACATAAATATGTTTTTAATTGGATATGAAAAAATGGAAATTCAAGTTTCTTTTATCTATATATATATATACATAGTATTTGTTGAAAGATTTTTAAAGTTTGATTTTAACAATGCATGAAAAATGCTTTTTGGTTTAACAATCTAATTCATATTTTTGTGAAAAATTCTTAATATACATTTTTATGGAAAAATATATTATGAATACTTATAAAAGTTTCTTTTGTTTGTTTTTTTTCTTTAGAGCTAGATTTCATAATTTGTACATTTCAGATTTTTGGTATATTTTTTGTAAAATTTTTTTTGTAATAAAAGAAAAATTAAAAATAATTATACATACGTATTTACATATATAAGAAACTTTGTTTTATTTTATTTTATGGATTCTATTTTTGTGTACTGTTTTTTCTTTTTTTCTGCTTTTGTCGAAAATGGTTACGTTGACTCCGTCAATATTTGCTATGACGTATGGATCTTCATATATATTTGTATGTTTATCGCGTGGTTCTTTTTGAACTAAGACCGTATCATTTAAATTAACTATTAACGGACGCGCGGTCTTGTTATATACCGTTTGGTTCCAGTTTTATGTTTGTTAATAAGTTCTTTTGCAAGCGCGTGTGATTTTTGCATTCTGTATTTGATTTCTTTCGAATAATTATCAATGTTATATATCAGATAAATTTTTATATCTTGTAATTCGGTTGGTAAAGTTACTTTTCTACCGAATACTAATTCAAATGGTGACAGTTTGTTATCAAATACACAACTTGTAGTTGTATTGTGCAAAAATGTGAAGTATTCCAAATAAACTTCCCAATCGGACCCAGTTTCATTTAAATACCCGCGTAAATATTCATTAAAGACACGGTTGTTTCGTTCAACAGTACCAACGGTTTCATGGTGATGTGCTGTCGAGAAATTGTGCTGGATTTTTAAAAGTTTGGTTAATTCGGAAAAAAGTTCATTTTTAAATTTGGTGCCCAAATCGGATTTTATAGTGTTCATAATGCCGTATGTTAAAACAAAGCTTTCAAAAATTGCAGAAGCTACTGTTTTTGCGCTTTTATCCGGTGTGGCTATTGTTACTAAATATTTGCTGAAGTCGCATATAATGGTTACAGCGAACCTATTGCCATTAATGGACTCAGGCAAGGGTCCTATTGTGTCTATTACTACAACATCAAAGGGTTTGCAAGGCGTTCGGGTTAGTACTAAATTTTCTTTAGTTTTAGGTTTTACTTTATTTAATAAACATTTCTCACAGTATATAGTTCAATAGTATTTTGTACGTAATTTTGCATAGCGTTTTTTGTTTCCGTAATGTCCGCCTGATATCGGGTCGTTATGGTAAATTGTCATGAGTTTAAGTTTCTTGTCGTCTTCAGTTATTGTTTCCACAGGGTCTGTTAGTATAATTTGTAAAGATTTTAAAACTTTGTTTCCAATAATTTTTAAGTCTGTAATCGAAAATTGTTCAAAGAATGAATCATTTTTTTGCCATTCAATTTCTTTAATGTTGTGATTGCCGGCTTGGTGTTGAAGCCTCAAAAGTAGCTCATCTAAATTCGCTATTTTGTTAACAACCTCAAAATTAATTAACTCGAGTTTTCTATGTTTTAAATGCGCATATATCTTAATACTTGAAATTTTATCATTTTTATCGTAAGTAATTTTGGTTTTTATCCGTGGATTTTCTTTTGAAAAATTGTAAGAAAATTTGTCGTAAACTTGTACTGTGGAGTTATTTGTGTGATTTTCTTCGTACTGTGGTTGCATTTCTACGTTTTGTTTTGTCATCGATCTAGTTTTTACTGCTAAAATACGTTTTGTTGTGTCTTTAAGTTCGTCAATTCTGATTCGTGATAGTGCATCCGCACCAACGTTTGTTTTGCCGTTTATGTATTGTATTGAAAAATTGTATTCCGAAAGTTCCAGTCTTATTCGCGAGAGTTTTGATGACGGGTCTTTCATATTAAAAAGGTAAACTAATGGTCGGTGATCAGATTTTACAGTAAAGTGTGAGCCATAAACGTATGGTCGAAATTGCTTGATTGCGAAACATATTGCTAGAAGTTCGAGTTCGATAATTGCCTTTTTTTGTTCTGCTTTATTGAAAGCCTTAGAAGCAAAACAAATTGGTAAGTCGTTGCCGTTGTGGTTTTGGCTTAAAATTGCACCGCATCCGGTTTTAGATGCGTCGACTGTAATTATGAATTGTTTGATAAAGTCAGGATACTGTAAAAGTTTAGAAGACATTAAAGAAGATTTAAGGTTTTCAAAAGCTTGTTCACAGGAGTTATCACATTTAAATTCTACATTTTTCCTGCTCAAACGATTTAAGGGTGCTGCCAGAGAAGTAAGGACAGGTATAAATCTTCTATAATAGTTTGCAAATGCCACGAATCTTCGCACCTTTATCGCATGGCTTTGTGTACTTTTTAATGGCTTTTATTTTTGTATCATCTGGCAGTAAACCTCTTGCTGAGCACTTGTGTCCTAAGAAAGTTATCTCAGATCGTAGAAAGTTACATTTATTTGGGTTAAGTGGCAAGTTGAACTTTCTGCAAGTTTCGAACACTTTTTCTAGATTTTTGAAATGGTGTGCGTCACTGCATCTGATAACTATTACATCGTCGACATACATAAAAGCTTGATTAGGTGAAATACCGGAAAATGCTATAGACACCATTCTTGAAAACGAGTTAGGTGCTACATTAAGGCCAAAAGGCAAGACCTTCCAACGGAAAGATCCGCGATCAGTGCTAAACGATGTAATATCTCTAGATTTTTTATGTAATGGAATTTGGTGAAAACCAGAATACTGATCCAGAGTCGAAAAATATTTTGCTCTTCCAAGGTTATCTAAAATGTCGTCTATACGTGCTAACGGGAATTTGTCTGCAATTAGTCTTTTGTTTACTGCTCTAAAGCCTACGCACATACGGTACGATTTTTGACCTATTGGATCTTTTTCGGCACTAAAATTAAAGGACTGTTATAGTTGGAGTAGCTTTCCTCGATCAAATTGTTTCGCAATAAATTATCGACTTGTTTGTTTATTTCTTCGCGTTGTGAATATGGCAATCTGTAGTTTTTTATGTAAACTGGAGTTTTGTCTGTCAGTCTCAATTTTTGTTCGTAAAAGTTGTTCAGAGTCATAAGGTCGGATTTTAAGGCAAATACGTCGGAATATTTTGAGCAAAGATCAAACAATTTATTTTTACCATAATGGGGTACTTGTTTTTCTAAAATCGATTTGAGTTCTTCTATGCGTTTCGGATCAGATCGGATTCGTTAATTTTATAAACGTTGAAGTTTGTTATATCTTCGGTTTGAATATAGAAATTTCTTACGTATTTTACTTCATCAGTAGTGTTTATTAGTTTTAGTTCGGGTTTTTCGTGTCAACGATACATTTCGCTGTAAAAACACCACTACAAACTTCCTGGGCGTCTACAAAAACGGGGTTTTTGGATTTACCCAAATTAAATAACCGAAAAACTTCGGATCTAGGTGGAATTACTAAGGTGTCGGTAGTAGTACCGTGAAAAATTGAAACGCTGATCCTTTCTGTCCCCAAACCAATGGTTGTGCTATCGTTTGCATTGTTGACTATACATTTGTTTATTTTTAAAAAGTCTTTTCCGAGTATGCCGTCCGAAGGAATGTTAAAGCTGTCATTTACAAGGTGAAGAGTGTGCGGAATGAAAATGTCTGATACTACCAAATTTGTATGTATTGTGCCCAAGGTTTGGACCGTTTCTGTTGTTACGCCCGTCATATTAATAATGTTATTGCTGTTTATTGCCGACTTGCTTGTTAGGCTGGAACATTTTATAAGGGAAATGTCTGCTTGAGAGTCTACTAAAAAAGTGCATTGTTTGTGAGAATCACTACAATTTATTTCAATGAAATCGGAATAGTTGAGATTTAGGCAGTAAATGGATTTTTCTTCTGTAAAAGTGGTTAATTGTTCAAGTCTAGCTCCCCCAGTGTTCGCGCCTGAGGGGCCTCGGCGTTTAAAGTCCGAACATTGGCAGAATTTCGTGTTTTTGAACGCGTATGGATTGCTATATCTACTGCTTGAAGCCTGACTGTTGTTACTATTATTGTAGTTATTTCGTCTATTACTAAAACTATTGTTCCTATTCTGATTGTTGTTTCGATAGCTAGTACTACCGCTGTACCTATTTGAATTGCCGTTAAACCTGAAATTGTTATTGTGCTATCTGTAATTATTGCTGCCTCTATAACTTCCTCGAGAATTAGCTGTTCGTATGGGACGTGACCTAAAAGCCAACACCTGCCGCTCTTTTACTATATTGTCGTGCTCCACAATCATTTTCGCTACAACATCTTTCGAGTCACTGAAGGTTGACGATGCTAGTATCGACTTTACCATATCTGAACGGCTGTTGAGCCTACAAACATTTATTGTTTGCTCGACTGCCAACTCGTGAGCTTTCGCTTGTGTCATCCCTTCAATAATAAGTGAACGCTCCAGAGCATCTGCGAGCTCTTCTACCTGTTTCGCAAAATCTGAATAATTGTTGTTATGCACTTTTAAAGCTGCAATCTTACCAGCGACAACTTTCGAGTCATCTGGCTTTATTTTGCTAGACAGCGCTTCTTTAATTTGGCTAACTGAGCTTATTTGCGTTGGTAGGGACTCGCGAGCTTTACCTTCAAGTTTGGATTTCAAAAATGCAATAAATGTTGTAGTGAGGCTTTCGTCTGACAATTCTTCAATACGGGCAATTTTATCAATAAAAGAGGCAAGTGATAGCGGGTCACCACTATAATTTTCCCCTATAATCGAGGCGCATAAACTTATAAATGATTTATTTTGCTCAGGTGTAGCCAATTTTGCGTTGTTATTTTGAAAGAAGTTAATATTTGGTGAGCTAGTGGTTACGTAAGGAGGATCGTCAAATCCCAAAAAATCTTCGAGAAAAGACAAAGAACGACTCTTTTTAATACTATAAACTCCAAGGGTGCCAGTTGAACGTGCGTCAGCAAATTCTTCGTCGGAATCTGTGTCCGAATACAAAACGTTTTCTGTAATTAATTCGTCAAAATCTTTTGGTACTTTAACTTTGCAACCAATTTTACAAAAACACTTAAGTAGGTTTTCTCTACACCGCGATAAACTTTCAATTAATGACTTTGGCTTAACCCTTTGTTTGAAGTGCGAATTTACTAGTATTAAAATGATGTTATAACTTTTTATTAAAGATTCTTTATATTCCTCCAGCTTGTCCTCTTTTGTTGAGATAGGACGACTTTGTAACACACGTCTTGTAACTTTTGCAAAATCAGTGCGCAAATCTTTAAATGCAGTATCAAAATCTGGCATTTGAAAAACCCGGCATGAATGTTAAAGACTATAGGCACAGTAAAATTTCCACAATTGGCGTTCAATCGGCATTAACCTTTGTTTTTTAAAAAAAGTTGTAAACGTGGCAATCTGATAGTACGGCCTGATTTATAAGAAAAACATGTATCGATGAATTTGATTTTATATAAGATTAAAAAAAAAGTTTACAGCACTCACTCGGCGAAGCACAGAAAAAAAATGGTTTTCTGATAATATAAAAGTTTTGAAATAAATGTTTTGAAAAAGTTTTCGCTAACCACTTTGCAAGACACTTTTTATTAAAAATTTAAAAATTGTAATTTAATTTTAAGAAAAGTTGCGTGACAATATTTTACACGCTAGTGTAATTCAAAAATGTAACTGCCCGTCTCCACAGGATAAAGTTTATATCTTGATACATATGTCAGAATATAATTTGCCAATAGAGACCGCTCATTGCTCTTCGAGAGCAATATATATCAGAGCTTATATCTTGCCATCTATTGCCGGCAATTTGGTAGTTTGACAGCTAAATTTTCATTTGCACGAAAACTTCGTGGCTACAACATCATTATTATTTTAATATAAAAGCAAAAATTGAGCTGCTTCCTGTTAAAATATTTGTAATTATGTATTTGGATATAAACTAGCCTATTTTCTAAATTTTTAAAGCGATTAAATCCGGCAAAAATACGTTTTCGAAGCTATCTTACAAATGCTTATATCAAGATATAAAAAGCCCACACAAATATTGCCACTGATATATCTTATATCTAGCGACCAAAATGACAGCTGGGCAGCAATAAATTTTATCCTGTGGAGATGGCCAGTAAGTAAAATCATGTATGAAGGTCAGAAAACTTTAAGTTATAAAACACTTGAAAAGGAAAGTTGGTTTGATACCAATAATTTGCACGCGACTGTAGTTCAGAAATTCAGTAACACAAGTATGTACATATGTATATGATAAAGTATATATATTCACAATTTTAATTATGGAACTGTATGATAGTAAGCATGTACATAAGTATATATAAGGAAAAATTTTTTTTGTTGTATTCAAATTTAGTGTACAGTTGTATTTAATTTAAAAACGTTTAGGTAAAGTGTAAAGTACATATGTATGTATGTTCATACCATCAGGTCCCACGAAGTCACCTTCCTGCGTACCGTTGCTCGTATTAGTTGCCATGTAGATCTGTGTTGCCAAGTGAAGATGTGTTGTCCTGGTTGTAGCTGTTGTTGTTTGTTTCCACGCTGCCATCGCACCCTGCTCAGCGATATATATATATATATGTTAATGTTCGTTATTATGTGTGAGTTGCTAGGTGGCGTGGTGTTACTGTTCAATGCCAACGGTATACATATGTATATTTTGTAACGGGGTTGCGGTTTTTGGCATTTTCAGTGGCGTGGTTTTTATTCGCTGTTAGGAAACGGGTGTATACTTTTTCGTCGAAGTGGTACAGTCACGCATTAAAATTTATGTTCTTTGCGGTTTTTTCCGACTTTTATTCTCACGTTAGTTTATATGTATTAAACGCTTTCACCTCCTTTTTTTTGCTGTGCCACTGTTACTGTTTTTTTTTCCACCACAAAATACCACTTTCGCCACTAGCAACTTCACTCGTTGGTTTTCGCATATAATTTTCCACTTACATATGTGTTTCAAAGTCCCGTGTTTTTGTTTCTAAAAATTTGGTACCACCGCTTTTTTTGTTTTTTTTTTTTGGGTTGAACAGTTAAGTTTGGTTTTTACGCCATTGTTGTTTGAATAGTTTATAAAATTTTGGAACCACCGCTGTTTTTTGCAGTTTTTTTTTCTTTTTAATTTTTTTGTAATAACTTTTTCTGTTTTAAGTCATTTTTGTAATTTTGTAAATTTTCCACCACCAGTTATTTAATAGTTCATTTTGCACGTTTAGTTTGTAACATTGTTTTTGTTGTTTGTCAGTTTCCTTAAGATTTGTGAATTACAACCACCAGTGACTTTATAAAACATTTTTATTTTTTTATTTTTGTTTTTTGCTTTAAATTAAACTAATTTTTTTTTTATTTACTTATTTTTTTTACAAGGAGTGCACATTTTTATTTGTATATTTTATTCGCCCATTTTGTAGGCTGGTGTACGGTCGCCATGTTAAGTGGTGCTTTTTCACTTATGTTAAATTAACGGAGCGTACCTGTACCCGTGGAGCTTTGGTGCTCCGCCGGCGCCACTGCCGGCCAACGCTCGCTTTGGTGGATCCCTAGCGCTCCCTCGGTGCTGCCGTAATAGACAGTGCTGCTGCCTTGGCTATTTGCTAGCGCTGCAGCTCTGCTGCGGTATTTCACGCGGAGCCCTGGTGCTCCGCCGGCTCTGTTGCCGGCCAACACTGGTAGCCAGCAATTCGCCAAGACATGTTCCTTTAAAAATTAATATGTCTTCACGTTTTGAACTGCGCGTAATGAGTGACGCTGATTTATTTTTCAAGTTCAATCTTAAACCTAGCTGCTATTGTTCAATACAACAGAGTTGCATTTTTTAACATCGTAAATTTATATTTGCAATAGGGCGAATTCATATTAGGTAATTTGTAGGGTTGCATTACAATATTTTGTATATTCGGTTTGTTAAAATTCAAGAACAAAACTTAAATTTTGCGTTTTTTACAGTAGGTTACTTCTGCTTTTGGGTATATAGAATTTGCGAGTGATAATGCAGCAAAAAAATTAAATGTCAAAAAGCATATGTATATATAGGTATTAAAAAGTAGCGAGCAAACAACGACTGCGTTGCCACCCGCAAGGACTCTTATCATTACATAGCGTTTGGACTATCGATATTATGTTGCAAATTCAATACAATCGTATACTAAAGTTGCTCCCGTTTGCATAAATATAAATTCAAGTTAAGTTAATATAAAAATTCATTCAATATATAATTCAATAATTGAGTGATGTAAAAGTTAATTGATATCAAGCGTCCGTAGTGCTCGCTTGCACATTCTGCCGGCCCTAGCCGCGTTAAGCGGATAGTGCTTCTTTCAATTCCTGGAGCGTTCTGAGCGCCTTATGAACTAGCAATTTGGTGACCTTGCCTCGATATTTTGCGGTTTGCAGTCCCTCCGCCGTGTGTCGGGTTTTACGGTTCGCCACGGTCGTGATCTTTGGAGGGTGCTTGTTGCGAGCTGGGGTGCGCCCTGATCCCCCACGTTGAGAGGCATGTCGCATCGGCGGCACAAGTCGTTTGGGGTTCTGCGACGCGGCGTGCGAGCTAGCGCGGTGACCTGCCGAGGTACTGTTGCAAAAGGGTAGCGAGCAACCTCTACATTTACCCGCGAGATAGCGCCAGGAAATTTGTACAAAAGTGGTGCGCCCTTGCCAACAAAAAGCGTTGCTGCGGCTGCATGTCTACAAACACAGGGCATCTTCGTAGTGAATGGTGACGGGTGCACAAACGGCATCGTTGGTAGTCGTCGGAAGTGTTTGAAGATTGGTCGTCTTGCGAAGCAGGTGCTATGACCACCTTTGCCCTAATGGAAGTCCGCGGCGATGGTTTGCCGTCACCAGAAACGCAAAATAACGTAACATCATCGTCACTGAAATGCAAAATGTCGTAACTTATAAAAAATTCAAAATTCGCTTTTTGATTGTTATAATGGATTTCATCGAATTACAACTTCCCACATCGTTTTATGAAAAAAAAAATAATCACGACTTTTTACAAAGCTCTAGTTTTTTATTTATTTATGTTGAAAAGGGAAAGAAAAAAAATCTTTACGTTTGAATGCTTCCAATTGAAAATACTTGAAATTAATTTCAAATGCCTGCAATTATTTAAAAAAACTATTCATAAACATTTTTCCATAGGAAACATTTAATTAAAAAATATTTTTAATTTGCCATCTATACTGATATATATTTTGAAAGCCGTTTTTTTCTAATCGAAAAACTCGAGAACGGCTGTACCGATATTTTTGAAATTTTGAACCTCGACTCTAGACCCTCAAAGGATGATAATAGAAGAAGAACAATTTCGATATATCTAGGGGCGTGGCACCTCCCATACAAACTAAAGTTTCCACACAACATATCTCTGGAAGTATTCATCGTAGAGTGCTGCAACTTAGTATAGAGATATATAATATCAACGCCAAACTCATGGAAAAATGGAAATTATTGAAAAACGGGGCGTGGAGCCTCCCATACAAACTGAATTGCTCACATTAAAAAGGTTATGTGGTGTGACAAATTCAGTTTGTATGGGAGGTGCCACGCCCCCTTTTTACAACGCTTTTATCAACTTGCAATGTTGTGGCTCCAGAAACTTTCAATGTTGTGGATCCAGAAATTTTCAATGTTGTGTGTCCGACACCATAAAACCTTTGCTTTGCAAAGTTCCTATAAAAAAGT
>NW_023459796.1:14915-15272 GCF_013731165.1 Rhagoletis pomonella | reverse complement strand
AGGGCGAGGTAGATGACATCTAGATGTCGCCCTATGTACTACGTTCGGTACAGCGGAAATAGACGACACGCCATTTCTTTAAATAAAATTAATTGGTGCTCGTTTGTATGTACATACATATGTAAATGCATGTGTGTGCACCTTTCTATTAATATCGTTGAATTATTTTAAGATCTATCGCAAAATTTTATACAGACAAGACAAATAAGTAGAAAATAAATAATATAAAAAAAAACTTTTTAATATACAACGCTTTTATAAATGGACTAAAAAGTAGAAAATAATATTTCTCAGTCCCATAGAATTTGTTTTGATAACTTTTGATTTTGAAATTTTAGCAAAAGTCGTTATAACCAA
>NW_023459796.1:0-14515 GCF_013731165.1 Rhagoletis pomonella | reverse complement strand
AAAAAGCTTCCGCAGAAAAATCCTACAAGTGTATAAATAAAAACATAAAAATAAAAAATGAAACTGTGTTGAAGCACCTCACGACAATATTAGATTCACTGAATAAATTAGGAAAGGCCATACGTAATAACCAATTAACTAGCAGTCACCAAATAGAAACAAACCAAATATTTTCAACTGTTAGAGACAAATTAGTATCCTCACTAGCAAGATATAATATTGAGGTAACCATCCCAACCTCATTCGAACAAGAAATACAAATAGACTTCAATATCTTCCTATTTGAGAATTCATCCGATTTAGAAGAAGACAAGAAAATTGAAAATCAAACAAAAACTTTGCAAATAGGAAACGTCAAAATGGCACAATCAACAGTAGAATTCATTAAGACAGCCTCATCAGTGCTACCAGAGTTTGATGGTAAGCCAGAAAATCTGCACAGATTTCTAGACGCTCTTGATATCTTGGAACAAATCAAAGATAATCATGAAGTCCTGGCGATAACTATGATAAAAACCGAGCTAAAAGGTACAGCAAGAAATTACATAAGTAATGAAAATTCAATTCAAGAAATTAAGTCAAAATTGAAATCTACTATTAAAGGCGAATCAGTAGAAGTGTTGACAGCAAAACTCCTGAACGTACAACAACGTAGTAAAACCGCAAATCAGTATACTACAGAAATAGAAAAAATTACCAGGTCACTAGAAGGAGCATATATCTCGGATGGACTAAACCCAGACTTAGCCACCAGATATTCAACACAGGCGGCGGTCAAAGCTATGTGCAAGAATTGCTCCAACGAAAATGTAAAAATGATAATGCAAGCTGGCACATTTATATCAATGAATGATGCCATCTCTAAATTCACCAATAGCTGCACAGAGATAACGGGTAGTTCAAATACAATCCTGAGCATACGACAACAAAATCAATACCGTGGTAATTTTCGTGGTGGTTACCGAAATAACAGCTACGGAAGTTATCAAGGTAGAAGATTTGGACCACATCCCCGATACAACAACAATTTTAGACAAAATAACAACTCGTAAAGAGGATCATCAACTCAAAACAGAAACAGAAATTTTATACAGACTCGCAATGTACGTAATTGCACCCAGCAGGAAAACCAGCAAACTCCACTTCAACAGTAAATAACAAAAGAGTACGTGTACTTAATTTACACCTAAACAGCTACATATCTTCCAAAACTTCCCTAAATAACACTATTTTAACTCTCTTGATAGACACAGGAGCAGATATATCTATTATAAAAAAGGGACAAATTGATAGCAATATCACCATTAATACTTCACAGATTACTGATTTGAACGGCATTGGTCAAGGAATAACAAGCACACTAGGTACGGTCACAACAGACTTGAAAGGAGACGATCTATTAATTAAACACAAATTTCACATAGTAGAAGACAATTTCCCAATCCCGTGTGATGGAATTATAGGTTTAGATTTTATAAAGAAATTTAATTGCATTCTAGATTATGGCAAAAATGAAGACAGATTAATTTTGAGACCTTATGATTTTCCAGAAAATATAATAATCCATATGACAAATAGACCAGCTATTAATACAATTACAATCCCCGCTAGGTCTGAAGTAATTCGGCAAATCAACGTAAAAACTAATAATTCGGCACTTGTTATTCCCCATCAAAAATTGGCTGAAGGTATTGTCATAGCAAATACAATTACAAATAAAGACCAAACTTTTGTTAGAATCGTTAATACCACAGATAAAAACGCAAGTATTCAGAATTACAATATCAAAACAGAAAATTTAAATAATTACATGTTAATCCAAGAAACAACAGAAAATAAAAATAATAACAAAGAAAAATTAAAAAGATTAGTTAAGAATTTCCCACAATTTGCTAGCCAACAATTAACGACATTATGTTCAGAATACATAGACATATTTGCATCAGAAGCAGAACCCATATCTTCTAATAATTTTTATAAACAAAAATTACGTATGAAAGATGACAACCCAGTCTATATAAAAAATTACAGATTACCACAAGCACACAAAGGTGAAATAAGTAAACAAATTAATCAAAGATGATATAATAGAACCATCTATGTCAGAATACAACAGCCCAATTTTATTAGTACCCAAAAAGTCATTACCAGGAAATACAGAAAAAAGATGGAGACTAGTCATTGATTATAGACAGGTAAATAAAAAAATTAGCAGCAGATAAATTTCCACTTCCAAGAATCGACGACATTCTAGATCAATTAGGAAGAGCAAAATATTTTTCATGCCTGGACCTAATGTCAGGTTTTCACCAAATAGAATTAGACTCAGACTCCAGAGATATAACATCGTTTACAGCAGACGATGGTACATACCGATTTAACCATACCATTACCATATGGCCTAAAAGTAGCCCCCAATTCGTTTCAAAGAATGATGACTTTAGCATTCGCAGGTCTTAAACCTTCACAAGCATTTTTATACATGGATGATTTAGTAGTATTAGGTTGTTCCGAAAATCACATGATGAAAAATTTGCAAGATGTATTCTCAACTTGCAGAAAATATAATTTAAAGCTGCATCCCGATAAATGTTTATTTTATAGTCAAGAAGTTACCTATCCGGGACACCAGTGCACAAGTAAAGGAATCCTACCAGATCCAAATAAATTCGAAATTGTTCAAAATTACCCAACACCCCAAAATTCGGAAGAAGTCAAACGATTCGTTGCATTCTGTAATTATTACCGAAGATTCGTACCAAATTTCGCAGAACATTCAAGAATTTTAACTAGACTTTGCAAGAAGAATGTTCCCTACGATTGGACAGAAGAATGCCAACATGCTTTTGAATATTTGAAGAAGGCATTAATTAGTCCAAATATTTTACAATATCCAGATTTCAGTAGAGAATTTTGTATAACAACAGATGCTAGTGGTTATGCTTGTGGTGCAGTTCTTAGTCAGGAACATGAAGGAAAACATTTACCAATTGCCTATGCCTCCAGATCATTCACAAAAGGTGAAATTAATAAAGCAACAATAGAAAAAGAATTAGCCGCAATTCATTGGGCCATAACTTATTTCAGACCATACGTTTATGGCAGAAAATTTTTAATTAAAAAGGACCATCGAAATAAAGTGCACTGTAAAGTTTGTTGCAGTTTTTTTACAGACACCCCATTGAAAGTTATGCCAAAAAGCTGCAACTTATTTTGACTATAACTACGGATCAATCACTTTAATCATATTTTTAGCTAACTTAAAACAGTTAAATTAAATCAGGTTAGGGAACTTCCTATTCTTCTTAAACGGAATCGCTATATCTACAAATTATTTTATACTTTTTAGTTCTTTTTGTAATAAAAGCGTGTTTTTAGTTTTTTAACTATAATATTATTTTCTACTTTTTAGTCTTTTGAAATCTTGCAGTTAATATTATACTAAATTTGACTTAACAAACAAAATTTTCAATATATTTCAATTTAAATATATAATACACCTATTCTGAATATAAACCAAATTTGAGCACAGATGCCGAATTTTTAATTATATAGACTCACGCGCCACATAACTGCCAAAATTTTTTGTGTAGTTATTTCTTTTCATGTAAGCAATATGCATTCTAAATGTGAACTTAATCGGATTATAAATACGGGTTTTCCAAATATCTCGACTCCTGCGCCACCTGTCGGCAAAATTTTTTGTGGATTTATTTATTTTCATATAAGTCATATATGTTCTAAATATGAACCACATCGGATCATAAATACGGGTTTTCCAAATATCTCGACTCCTGCGCCACCTATCGGCAAAATTTTTTTCGGATTAATTTCTTTTCATATACGTAATAAATGTTCTAAATACGAACCAAATCAGACCATAAATGCGGGTTTTACAAATATCTCGACTCCTGCGCCACCTAGCGGATTAAAACATCTTTTAAATTGTATTGTCCTCGAGTTCTGAGCTAAGTTTGAAGTTTCAAGTCTGTAGCTCATCGGGAAGTTTGTTAAATATTGACTGCAAAGTTCCAGGACATACATACATACATACATACATACAGTGACGAGCAAAACTGTAACATGCAGTAACACTTTTTATTTCAGCTGTCGCTATCTTTCCAAGTTCTAACGACATTCATACGGTTGTTGTATATTTTTATTGGTACATCTTTGCTTCCTCTGTCATAACGATTTGAAGTCAATTCAACAACATTTACAAAACCAGCAGACAAAAATGTAAATTAAGGCATATGTTACAGTTTTGCACTCATATATTTTTAATAACTTTTTGACAATTTTCACAAAAAAAAAAGAATTATTAACACAATGTTCAGTATGCTTTTGCTTTATTTAGTTCCTGGTTGCAATTTGGCATACCTAACGTGTATGTCTGTAAAAATTCTGGAGGTATAGCCTCCCATATATCCTTGGTGTGCTATCACCGCTCATGTACTCCATTGGACGGACTTGGATACTTAGTAAGATGCGCTTTTAGTTGATTTCGCAAATTCTCGATGAGATTCATGTCCTCGGATTGTGGAGGTCATTTCAAATTATCAAATTTCTGCTTTTGTTCCAGTCTTTGCGAACATGTGCAGTGTGTTTTGGTTGCTTTTTCAGCAGAAACTCTAATTTTTTTGACTACATCTTGCAAATTTTGTTAAAATATGAACATATACTGTTCCTTACGCATAATGCGTACAAACGGATCAACAACATTTTTGAAATACAACCCCAAACTATTATTGACCGACCACTGTGATTCACAGTGTGCCTTACATGATGCGCTTAGGCTTAATTTGGGCCTTTGATCCAATACCATGCCCGGCCATCTGATTGAAAGCTATTAATTTAGTCTTGTCAAACCAAATAACCCTCAATTAAATCTTAAAAATGTGTTTTTTATTGCATTCTGTAATGCCTAACATATCCCAAAAGACAACGGTCCGGTTTTCGTGCGATGCAGCAAAACGCTGCCACACTCGCACATGTATTTTGATCAAATTTGCTTTTTTCGTCTTTTATGATCCATTTTGCTCAATTTGGCAATTTTTCGCCTCACTATCTACTGATTTCCATTCAATTTTAATACCTTAAGCGCTTCTGTAGTAGTGCCTGCAGCGCTACTTGCTACTAAGTTCACAAGATATCGGACTGTAATATATTTTGACAGACTTTCTTTGTCCTTAGTAACACTTTAGGCTATATTTTTTCTCAGTCTTAACATTTTCATGTGGCAAACTCCACAATTTTTTGCCCCTTTCCCTGCGGTCCCGCCTTTTCGCAGTAAATCTATTATTTACATTTATGTTTCCTGATTAACCATATTATTTATTGGTGATCACTTCTTGAATAAATTACAATAAAGAAAAAAGTCATCTGACTTCCAACTAAGCAAAAGATAACTGTAAAATGCAAAACTGAGAGTGAGTGCAAAACTGTAACATTTGCCTTAACTTACATTTTTGTCTCCAGGTTTTTTTTTATTGTTGTTGGATTGACCTCAAATCGTTATGAGAGCGGGAGTAGGAGTGTACCAATAAGAATATACAACAAAAGTATGAAAGTCGTTAGAACTATGAAAGATAGCGGTGGCTGAAATAAAAAGTGTTACATCATGTTACAGTTTTGCTCGTCACTGTACATACAAGTGAAGTTAAATAAAAGCTTGTAAAAAAGAAATTAAAAGTCACAAAGAGAACCCTATAATATATGAAGAGCTAAATAAATTTGAAGTAAAAAGACATGTCGAGCTCGTTTTCGATCCTCCGAAATTATATTTCAAAAAAGGAAAGAAAATTTGTAGCACTATAGATACAAGCAACCTAATTGTTGAGGATAAGATTGACTTAGGACAATTCTTTACCAGGCTTGCAAAACAAGCCGGCAATCTAGGACTTGTAAAGATACAGTTGTCCTTAGGGGACAAATTGTTTAAATATAATTATACTCGAGTAGGCAAATTTATAGAAGTAGGCACCAAGGTTCTCAAAAATTTAACAATTGCATTAACCCCAGAAGTTATGCATGTGACAAATGTCGACAAAATTAAAGAAATTATGCATAAATATCATGACGATCCTGTTTTTGGTGGCCACCCAGGAATAAATCGCATGACAAACAAGATCAAACAGAAGTTCAGCTGGAAAAACATGAAAAATGACATAAGAAAATACGTAAAAAATTGCATCCATTGTAAAACAAATAAAATTAACAGACACATCAAGGAACCAATGACAATAGCGGAGGTACCTCCGAAGGCCTTTGATATTGTACAAATCGATACAATCGGATCATTACCGAAATCGATACACGGAAATGAATACGCTGTTACTATTATATGTGACTTAACTAAATACCTAGTTACAGTGCCAGTTCAGAGCAAACATGCTGTAGCAGTTGCTAAAGCTGTATTCGAGCATTTCATTCTGATTTAAGGTTGTATGAAAACAATCATAACGGATATGGGAACCGAATATAAAAACAGTTTATTTGAGGAACTGTGCAAACTTCTCAAAATTGAGCATAAAACCTCAACACCTTACCACCATCAAACGCTGGGCACTGTCGAACGCAGTCATAGAACATTTAATGAATACATGCGTACTTACATATCCATTGACAAAACTGATTGGGATGAGTATCTGAGATATTTTTCGTATTGCTACAATACGACACCTCCCATCCACAGTTCACGGCTATTGCCCCTTTGAATTAGTTTTTGGAAAAACACCCCTGACTTACGAATTTTTACAAGAAAGTGTCATTAGCCCAGTATATAACCATAAGGCGTATGACAAAGAAATTAAATATAGGCTACAAATAGCACAACAAAGAGCTAAGAAGTTAGTACAAGAAACCAAGGAAAAACAAAAAATCAATTATGATATAAATAGCCACAGTAAGGAAATAAATATAGGAGATTTAGTATTAGTTAAAGATGAAGCAGGTCATAAGTTAGATAGTAAGTATAAAGGACCATATAGAGTAAAGAACATTGATAAAAATAACAATTTTACTGTAGTTCATCATAGAATAGAAAGTAGCGATAGAAAAAATAAAGATAAGGAAATAATAGTTCACAAGAATAGGCTTAAAATACTATGACTTTAAATCAATAATATCAAACACTTAAATAAACAAAAAAAATGTAAAGAATGAAAAAACAAAGTCAGCATAATAGGTACATATGTACGTAAACAAACAAAAATAAAAGAAACTACATAAACCAACAAAATTTTTTTTTGCGACATCAAGTTACCATTATGTCATAACTTAGAAAGACAATTGAAATTCAGTAAAGAATAGCCATGGATCATTGGTGCACAAATTACACTGGTCTACAAGGGTTTTGCGAATAAGACGGGACCTGGTGTTTCCGAACGGATTTTTCGTGCTGAACACGAATCTGGGGTCCAAAACTTCCCATCGCGTCACGTTTTCGAGAAAAAAGGGGTTGAAACCCCTAAAAACAGCGTTTTTGGACATTTTCGAAAAATTGTAGAGCTGAACCCTGACGTGCTACAAACTTTGTATATGTCAGAAATTAAAGGCTAAATCGTGCCCGAATCGAATGAGCCCTATGCCGAATTAATCGCATGCACCCTTAGATCAGGGGGTGTATTTGTGTCTAGGAGTCCAGGGAAAATTGATCGCAGAAAGAATTTCATCTTAAACGACCATATAAATTTCTTAAATTTTTAAAATCTAACTGCAGATTCGTAATCAGCGACTTTTAATATAGTTAAAACCTTGGCATTATTAATTTTCTATGATCGTTTAAGATTAAATTCTTTCTGTGATCAATTTTTCCTGCACCCCTAAACACAAATACACCCCCTGCTTTAAGGGTGCACGCGATCAATTCGGCATAGGGCTCATTCGAAAGGGCACGGTTTAGCCTTTAATTTCTGATATATGCAAAATTTGTACCACGTCAGGGTTCAGCTCTATAATTTTTCGAAAATGGCCAAAAACGCTGTTTTTAGGGGTTTCAACCCCTTTTTTCCCGAAAACGTGACGTGATGGGACATTTTTGACCCCGGATTCGTGTTCAGCACGAAAAATCCGTTCAGAAACACCAGGTCCCGTCTTATTCGCAGAAAAAAAGTTGAAATTTGTAGACCAGTGTTATCCATGGCCATTCTCAAAAAATGGGAGGTGTAACATGCATTTGAAATCCGCTTCACTTTCACTATATCCAATTGTCCAATATATACATACATATATACACATATGTAGACCACACACGCAGCAAATTATTAATAACCCATATATTCATTTGAACTCAGCTTGAGTTCATGCATTGCTGCACTCATGTTACATATTGGTTTATATTAGTCCATCAGTCATATGTAGGTCACTGAAATATGCTGACTTGCATATATGAAATTATGTACATTTAGTTTGTAAGTATTAGTGTAATTAGGTATCAATAACATTTGTATAAAAGAGAATACTTTTCAAATAAAGAATTTAATTCTGTCTGACCTCGCAAACGAATTATTAATTATTAATCGTTTACAGTAGAGAAGCAATTCATGAAGGAATCGTAGGTACAGAGTTGCAAACTTTGACTTCTCTGGGATGAGGATAGGGTGACTTTCATTATAGCATAAGGTAGAGTGAGCGAGGCGGCCGTTAATACGTAGAAGACAGGTTTTATCTAGACAGAGATTAAGGGCTAGCAAGGAGCTTTTTTGTTAATGGGTTTTGAGTCCGCTAGACGAGCCATTTCATGGGGGAAATGACGGGCTTGGGTTAGGTGGATGAGACGGTGTTTGGTTTCCTGGAGATCGCTATGGGAGGAGGACGCTCCGATCTGGAGTTCAGTAGTGTTCTTTTTTAAGCATCGGACGAATTTGAAAACATTTTCCATCACTCGTAGGACACGCGCGAAAGAGGAAAACCGTTCCAAGATTTCGGGATCTTCTTCAGTGGCGAGTAGTGCCTCCACTCTGCGTACTTCCGATGGCTGAATAGTTCGAACGGTGGACCTTTGGCTATGCTTCAGGAGACCGGGATAGCCACTCCGGACCGGCCCACCAAAGCGGTCCAATATTTCCGCGGTGCGGTTAGAGACGAAAGTCTTCCAGGAGTGAGAGGGATTTTTAAGCCCCGCCAGAACAATCTCCGAGTCAGACCACATAGTCAATTTTCATTTGGAATGGTCTAGATGGGATTCGACTATCGCGATTAGTTTTGCCAGGAGGAGAGCTCCACATAGTTCAAGCCGGGGGAGACTGGTTGTTCGAAGTGGCGCTACTTTGCTTTTAGCAACTAGAAGATGGGAAGAGATACTGGTGCCTTGAGTGGTTCGAATATATAAGGTGGCGCAAAATTTCTTTTCTGACGCGTCACAGAATCCGTGCAATTCTACTTGTTGATCAGGGGTATAGTTGATCCATTAAGGTATCTTGATGGTTGAGATGATGGGTAGATTTTTTGCGAACTGGGCCCATTTAATGAAGCGGAGGGGCTTTGCCTGTTCGTCCCAGTCCGTTCCGTCCATCCATAGCTCTTGTAGGAGAATCTTCGCTTGAATCATTATCGGCGCCAGCCATCCTGCGGGGTCAAAAAGTTTCGCGACTGAAGAGAGAATTTATCGTTTGGTTGTAGCGGAAGCTGCGGAAATGTGGTCTACTGTATAAAAGAAAGTATCCGTAATGGCGTTCCACTGGATTCCGAGAGTTTTGGTGGTA
This sequence comes from Rhagoletis pomonella, assembly GCF_013731165.1. NCBI lineage: Eukaryota > Metazoa > Arthropoda > Insecta > Diptera > Tephritidae > Rhagoletis > Rhagoletis pomonella. The sequence goes on along the minus strand of NW_023459796.1, from coordinate 4,811 downwards.
CTTGCTTTCTCGAACTCCAGAAAATTTGTGCCAAGAAAGTCCTTTTTATCAATCGCTTTGAGGATATTAGGATGGTTGGCTGTGATTTTTCTGATTTCGGAAACCCGCCGAACTAAGTGCTTGGATGACTTGCGAGAGGGACTGTTCGGTGGAGAGGGTGTCGTGACTGCCGGAGAGAATGTCATCCACGTAAATTTCTTTGGTCAAAATGGAACTGCCATAGGGAATCTACCTTAGACATCTTGGGCGGGCTGATACAAGGTGCGTATTGCGAGATAGGGATCGCAATTGACCCCAAACGTGACAGTTTTCAATCTGTAATCTTTTATGGGGCTGTTCGTAGAGGATCGATACACAATTCTTTGGTAGTCTTGGTCATCTTCGTGAAGGAGTATTTGGCGATACATCTTTTCGACATCGCCGTTGAAGACAAACCGGTACGTACGCCATTTGAGGATCAAGAGCATCAAATCGGGTTGGAGAGCCGGACCGGTATAGAGAACATCGTTCAGAGAGTAACTGGACCCTGACTTCCTTGATGCATTGAAGACGACTCGCACTTTTGTCTTTCTTTTTTGGGGTTTTATTACCGCGTGGGAGGTGGAACGACATGCATTCTCCGTTGTTGAACTTTTCATAGAAGTTGGTTTCCTCCATATGATTAAGCGTAATATATTCCTCCATCACACTGTCATACAGAGGCTTTAATTCAAATTATTTTTAAAGGTTTTTTTCCATGCCGATAAATTGTTTGAGGGTTGAGGGGTGGGAGCGGCCTAGGGCGATTTCTTCTGGGAAGCTGGGTTTCAAGGGGAGCCGAACGATAAAACGACCGTCAGCAGTGCGGGATATGGTGGATTGGTAGAACTCTTCACAGATTTCGTCTTCCGGGGTGGTGATATTACGCTTTGGCACTTCTTCCAGTTCCCAAAACCTTTGCAATTGTGCATCAAGCTGCTCATTACAGATTTCTTCTACTTGATCAGAGAACCAACCAAATATTGTTTTTTGGGCAAGCAGATTCTGAGAGAGTTTTTCAATGCCCTCCTGGATTATTTGAGGGATAATGTCACTGCCTAAAACGAGGTCGATCTGAGCTGGGGAGTGGCAATTTCTCTTTGTCAGCATTATTCAGTTGGAACTTGGAAAGCATCTTGGTCAGCTGGAGGCAATACTATAGCTTGAGCGTTAATTTTGGTTTTCATATCGGCAGAGACTAAGACCAGGGAGCATAGTTTGTTGGAGGTAAGAACAATTCCCCCGCCCATGCCCGAGATTTCAAATTTTCAGAGTTTACAAAGCAGTCTTAGCTTATTTTGTGCTTTTGTGGAGATAGAGATTCGCTCAGAACCCTGGTCTGCGAGGGCTCTGAGCGTGAATATTTCCCCTCTGTGTGCTACTGGTACAATAGCTGTAGGCAGGAGTATCTTACTTTCATTTTCTGAGTAAAATGATTTTACTTGGGTTTTTTGGGAGCAGGAGGGCTCTTCTTCCATAATATCCGTCTGATCGGTAGTTTGTAAGGTTGAGTTTATGGGTTGTGTGGTTGCCATTTGTAAGGTTGTCCTTTGCACTCGGGGGGGTTGCCTTTTCGGGGTAGACATTGTTCCGTCATGCAGCACGGAGTTGTGCCGTCCTTGGCAATGACTATAAGTCTGAGTGCTATGACAATCTTTTAATAAATGACTCTGGGATAAAAAAATTAAAACATTGATTATTTTCTCTAACAAACTTCCTGCGATCAAGGATTGACAGCTTTCGGAACTTGAAACAGCTCCACAGCGAGTGAGAGGAATTTGTACACATTGAGAATTTGTGCATAGTTCGCTGTTCTGCCACGTGAGATTGGACTTGCGTCCTTGATTGGTTTTGAAACTGTTGTGATTGAGGGGACTTAAACGGTGGCCTATTTTGTACGAAACTACTATTATTGCAATTTAGTTTGTGTTTGGTTGGACGCCATTAGTCCACCCTTTCGACCACTTCATAACGGGTTGTTAAAAACTGGTTCATCTGGGCCCAGTTTGGGAGGTCTTTCTCGAACTAAGGGATTGTTCCCACAACGACACTGTATTCTCGGGAAGCTTCGAGGTGACTAGATAAATGAGTATCGGATCCCAACTTTGGGTTGAGACCTGTGGAGTGGCGAGGATTTGGAGCAATTATTGACAGAAGATTGTATTCTTTGTATGTCCTCACTTTTTTCTGTAATTATGGGTTTCAAATTCATGGATACGGATTTGATTATCTACGAGAACTCGCCTTTTTCGTATCGGGACCTGAGGGCTGAGTGGGGGACGATTTATCTTTTTTTCTTACTATGTCGCGCGCACAAAGCACAGCCAATATATTAGCTGTCTTAAAAATTATTAAGGAAAAAAGCAAGTCCGTATTGACTATGTATGTTTACATAAATAATTAAATTTTTCTAAATTAAGGATTATTTATTTGGATCTTTCCAAAATAACTCAGTAACAAAAACATAAACACCACATTGCATTAATTAAATGATTTCCGTACCGGTTAACAAATCATAGTTCCATCAATGCTCCCTGCGTCTTAAGGAAATTCACCAATGTTGAAAAATTTTGTGGCAATATTTTTCGTAAATTCCCGCCAACAAATAGTTTCATCCATCAATTTGTTTATCAGGGCATTTGCCACTCGATGGATTATTGTACATACCGCTAATTTGTGAACCCCATGCATTTGACCAATTCCATGATGTTGGCTACCATTACCTAATTAGTGCAGAGTCAATAATAATTGCTGTAGCGGACTTAAGCCATTATTACACCCACTGTTATATTGTAGGTCCGCTCCAATTTTTAATAAAATTTCTTCAATTTGGCTACGAGATAGCCGAAATTTTTCTACTACATCAAAATCTATACTGTAGCTGATTTTTTCTTTTATGACACGCCTTTTATTATTTGCAGATTTTCCTCCTCTAATAAATTTAATAGTTCGAATCGAACCATTTTTTGTGTCAATATTTTATCGAATCACGTGTTAGAGCTTAAGTTTTAGATTGTTAAGGTATAGTTGTATTATCCTTTTACAATAAATAAATAAATAAATTCATTCAGATTGAAGAAATGTAACTTATCACTTGTATGATAGGTAAAATTACTTTTAGCAAAATAATGCTAAAGTTAGCAAAATGAAAGATGATAAGTGATATATACAAATTTTTGGTGCAACGAAATGCTAATAAATTTTGATAATTTGCATAACTTATCACTTATCCGCTAAAGCCTTTTCGCCAAGCATTTCAAATTTTGGTGCAACGCTTATCTATGATTTTGAGTGATATTTTACTTATCAACACTCATTTGAGTGACTTTTCCTTATCATGTTGGTAAAACACAAAACTTTGCGTAAGTTCGATAATCTGCTAAAATGCTAATGATAATTCGTTGGTGCAATAGGGCCCAGGGCCCTATTCCCCAAAACAACTTATCAACTTTTCACTTTGCACTTATCGATTTGTATTTTATTGAAAAGTGAAAAGTGTTTCTGTTCCACAATATTCTTTGCAAATCTCACTATACGCTGGGCTTAGTTTTGCAAAGGCTTTGCTAAGAGAGCATATTTTTGCAAAGACTTTGCACTTTATATTTCATTTTGAAGGTTGACAAATTAGATAAACAGGCTGCCTGTGAGGATGTTTTGAAAAAAGGCCAATCCCTGCAACTGGCGTCGGCCCAAAAAACAAGGACCTATGCGAGGGACAGTTTGTTTAGGCTCTGGAAGAGCTGGACATTGGTAAGTACAACAATTTATTGCCTACACAGAGCAAATATTTATATTTGCCTCATTTGTTACTGTTGGAATTTCTATTAATTCTTTTATTGTGCAATGCTGATAACTAACAAGCATCTTGTTGACAACAACAACACAAATCGTTATCATAGACATTGTTGTTGTAAGTTAACAGTGCGCTCAATAAACAACTCTTGCTGATTAGAAGAACGGGTATATGCACAATATAATTATTTACTATATGTACTGTAAAAATATACCGTAGGTATTTGAATAGGCAAATATTCATTTCGCGTATGTATGTATGTACCTATAACATACAGTGACTTAATAAAGTTTAAATACACCTCGTTGGCATGAAATATATTGTTCTGATTATTATATTTGAAAATAAGCTAATATTTTTATTTATTTTTATTTTTATTTTGTTAATTTGCAGAGTAAAAGGGATAACGCCCGCAAAACTGGATCCGGAGGGGGGAAGGACAACGTTATGGATGAAGCTGACTTGGCCATCCTCGATATTCTGGAATCAGACTCAGCTGTGGTAGATGGATTGAATTTGCCAGAAAGTTATGGAAACTCAGAAAATCTACCATCAGCTGAGTGTGATTCCAGAGTATCGATGACATAAGAAACACCTGCCAAGCCCCCTCCAAACCCAAGGAAAAGGAAGAGCTCTACCAAGTTTCCAAGTGAAACTTTGGATAGAGAGAAAAAATGTCGGCTGGAGCTCCTTGAGGTTGAGGTTTACTACAGAAAACTTCAATGCCTAAAATTGGAGAGGGAGCTCCAACTTCAACCCTCTGCCATAACCCGCGAAATTGAAGCGGCAGAAACGGAAAATATTTCGCGTTCGCGGTTGTTAAGTGAGGAGTTTTGAGTTTTTTATGTATTATTATTTTTATTTTCCCATTTAGTATTTGTTTATTTTTTTATGTTTTTCATTTCAAAATAAAAAATAAGTGAATTTGATATTTTTACTTTCTATGTTGAAAATTGGGTTACATAAAACTTGTTACTGTTAATCTCAAACCTCAAAAGAA
>NW_023459795.1:0-48890 GCF_013731165.1 Rhagoletis pomonella | reverse complement strand
AGGATGTATTTGTTTAATATGGGTATCAAATTAAAGCTGTTCATGAATGCTTTAAGATAGAGCACTTTTCAAATAGCTGGGTGACTAGGGTCTCGAGATATAGACCAAAACGTGGACCTGGGTAACCTTGGGTGTATTTGTTTAATATGGGTATCAAATGAAAGCTGTTCATGAATGCTTTAAGATTGAGCACTTTTCATATAGCTGGGTGACTTGGGTCACGAGATACAGACCAAAACGTGGACCCGGGTAAACTTAGGCTGTATTTGTTTAATATCGGCATAAAATGAAAGCTGTTATGTCAAAAGTATGCGGAAGCAAATAAAAAAAAAATTAAAAAATTCATGAATACCGTTTTAGTGAAAAATAAAATTGAGTAATGCGGACAGTTCTTTAATCTTCTTTAATATAAAAATTAATATAAAAATAAGTAGGGTTTTCCTTCCTGACGCTATAACTCCAGAACGCACGAACCGATTTTCACGGTTTTGCATTCGTTGGAGGTTTATAGCTAGGAAAATTCAGGAAAAATTTCAATAGAAAAGTATATGGTGTGTGAGTATCCCCCACGAAAATAAGTATGTTTCATTTAAAGTAGATGGTGCCATTGTTTAACAGCTATTCATTGTACTTTGCTCAGTTAATTTCATGTGACACTAGCGAATACCCGGCGTGCTTCGCTGCGCCTTAAAAGTAATTTTGTTTTGTTACTCCCTCTCACAACATTTGAAAATATTATTTAATATTGCTGTACATATTTGTATAGTAGGGAGATTTTTTCAAATTATATAAATATACGTTATTTGAATATTGAATCAATACACGTTTGAGGAAAGGGTGCGATAGTAGACTCCAGTTATAAGATTATAAATTAAATTTCCAAGAGAAAGTCGGTTCTTTACATATTTTCTAATTACCTTCGAAAATATATTAACTCAAAAAAAAAATAAACAATGCTTCATAGATCGATTTTTTTAAATCTAACTTCATAAAGTTCTTTAAAAATATTTTGTAAATGAGGCCATAAGAGCTTAGGGGGAGAGTTACAACACAAAAATACATTTAAGGCGCAGCGAAGCACGCCGGGTAATTGCTAGTTCGTAATAAAAGTAATTTACATACTGCTAGTCTAAATATATTTTTTAATATAAACTACCTTTTTTAATTCTAAAATAAATCAACAATCTCAAGATTTATAAGAAAATTGTCATCAAAAAATACGTCCCAAAGCATCCCTGCTGATATCATAATTCAAATGCAAATTAGAATAGAAATTTTGATGCATAAGATTTTACGCGATATTCATCATACAAATTTATCACCTTACTTGTCCGTATGTCACTCTGGAAAGAAATATATTTTAATTTATATGTTTTCTTAAAAATAAATGCACATTTACCTATTTTTTCCACCGGCAGGCACGAATATGGTATTCAAAACAGAAACAATGACAACGAATTTTACACACATTGTTGTATTTTAGCGCAAAACGATAAGTTTCACAAATATTTTAAATTATTGCATTTTTAATTTCTTATTTAATCAATTCAAACGAATAAAAACACATTTTTCTAAAATATTTCTCAATTTACGTTTTAAAGTTTTTTCTGAAACTTGAATGTAACTCTGTGCGGAGAATGAGAGAATTGAAAATCAGGTGATCTCAGTTTCACAAATGTAAACAAACAAAATGGCGCTTTCCATACTTGTAAGCCTATACAATGGTTATTACTAAAAATCTTTTTTATGATCCGATTTGGCGAATATTCAAAACAAGTATTGGAAACGGTAAAGGCAGCCCAATTGCAAAAAAGAGCTGCCAGGTGGTGCTGAGGTCGAGTTATTACTAAAAATCGACAAGTGAGAAAAGGTGCCGTAAATGTCAGACTAAAAGCTCAGTTAGTCCAGACTTAACTTAAGTTAACTTACCGTAAGAAATCATCAATGGTTATTCAACACGTCAACTTAAGCCAAGAGCGGAAATATTTTGTTTTTGTATTTCTTTTTTCAGCTGTTTAACAGTTCGCTGGCTAAAATGCCATATCAAAAAAATGTATGCAAACAAAAATGTTTTCTTTCATTTATTTTTAAGAAATACAAAAACGAGAGTCTGGCAAGCCTGATTCTCTCACCGCTCTCAATTTCCGTAAGGCCGTAACTTGAGAACCTAAAATCTACAGGTTCTTAAGTTTCTTACGGTAAGTTAAGTTTTAACTAACCGCCAACACAGTTTCTCATATAACAGGTTAGCCAAAATATTAAATTAAGTTAAGTTACGGAAATTAAGTCTAGACTAACTGAGCTTTAAATCAGTGGTCGGCGCTTCATACCACAATTGTGGAAGATCAACTCACTCGTATTCTTACGCTCTACCGTTTAGTCGTTGGCTAGAGAGCAACGAATCAACATCGTGTTTGGTTGTTGCGCTTTGTTTCTTGTATGCAAAAATGCCTTGCGAGAAATATTACATGCTTGAAAATGCTTTTGGTGACATGCAATGCCTTTTGTGTTATAAGTCATTTAAAAAATAAAAAATTAGCTATTCAAAGGCATTTTGATTCTTTTCATAAGGAAACATTTTGACGAAGAAGAAATACAACGACTTTTTAATGAAAAAAAGTTATTTATTTTCAAAGAATTAAAGGGTGGTTGTTAAAGAGAATATGTATGCGATTAAAGGATATTTTTAATCATTTCATAATGACATGGAAAATTTTGATGAACACGAATTTAAATTTTTTTATTTAAATTTTCAATATTTGACGTGGGTGAATCCAAATGAATTTTGAAATTTTTTATTCGAGTTTTACTTCAATATTTTCGTAACTCAAAAAACTAAAAACTCGAGAAAACCAGTTTTAAAGATTTGAATTTACATATTCTCCCAAGGGAAAAATTTAAACATATTCAGCTTTATCATTTGTTTCCGTGAGTTTACTATGCGCGAATGAAAATTTTTCGGGTGAGTTCCTTTTCGGGCGAAACTCAGGATAAGACTGATTTTGTTCTAGTGAGCTACTGGTAATCGTTACAGCTATGAAATGTTTACACATCATAAGAAAAAGCTAATGTTCATTCTTGCAAACTTAACCCGATTTTTGCTTTTTTGGGATTATGATACTTTTATAGTAAATGCACATATATGTACATATTTATGTGTTAAAGATATGTATTTATATGATTTTATTAAAGATCGATAAGTTAAAAATTTGGTTTCACTTCTCGTAATTTCCTACTGGGTTGCTCATGCAGAGCAGTTCTCTTGTTCTCACCAACACAGTCACAGTTTAACTTTTGTCGACCACTGGACTAAATCGACCTGTTGCACCATCAGTGTTGCCAGAACTTTTTGGACGAACCGGCTAAATTGGCAAATAAAACCGGCTAAAAACGGCTAAAATGTTTCAACTAAATTTCACATGTTTTATTTACATAAATCACGAGTAAAAAGACTATTTCTTGGAGAGAAGTTACAAATTCGAGCCGGAAAAAATTTTGCCAGCAAGAATTTGCAATTAGGAAAAAAACATATGATTGTGGCACATGGTTGGATTTTTTGTCGACGATAATTTAAAAATTTACAAACTGGAGCGATTTTAAAATGAAAAATGTAAGTTAATACTTGTTTACTCAATTAATTTAGTTAATTCCAATGATTTGCAAGGTATTCGGCAAAAAAAAAACGGTATTACGGATACAGTAAACCCGACAAAGAAATTGAAACGTATGTTGAAGAAAGTCGGACAAGATATATACACGTAGATCCTGTTTTTTGCCCCTCTGAAAGAATTTTAAAAATTCTATACAAATTTCTTTTGCTTGAAATGCAACCGTGGACACTAGCTGGCAAACACTTGCAAATTTGCGTTCGTACATAAAATTGCAGGTTTCTCTACATGAGAGAGAATTTGGAAGCATTTGTTCTTACTATATGATATTTTGAGTGATAATTCTCACTGGATTTTCGACGAACAAACCTATTGTCTTCCCTACAAGGCCTTTTCAGACTGACCGATTTTCAATACACTCAAATAGAAACCAATACACATAAAAAACGCTGTAAAAATTTCCCTTCAATTTTAAGGCAGTAAAACAACGACCTTAAGATAACATCAACCGAGGCCATATGTTGACAAGGGATGCAAAATCACAGTTACACAAAAGAACTGGTCAGATTTTTCAGAAATCCTTTCAATTCTGATGTAAAATATGATGCCAAAAGACTGCAGATTTCCCATTTAGATGACCGGTCATATGACCGGCAGATGTCTCGTAAAATTCCCAGAGAGTTTTGCTTTACATATAAATTTGTGATCTTTTATTTTCATTTTGATTCACTTCAGTGTTGGTTCCTTTAATTCAAGTTGGCATTCGGTTTTTGGAATTTAAATAAATTCTCAGCAAAAAAGTTAGTTTAAAAAATACATATGTGTACATAGTGCTTGAAAATATCAATTTTTCCCTTACCTTAAACCTTTGGGAGTGGGCAAAAATGATGTTTTGTAATTTAGGCAGAATTGACTATCTGGGAACACGATATCAACATGTAATATTTATTCTGTTTGTTGGTACTATATCCAAACACAAACGCATCTTAAGTTTCTTAACAGTGAAACAATTTCTTATTTTTTAAGTTTGCGAATAAAACTTCACACTTGAAATTAAGACATTTATAACAAACATTTTATGAAGAAAATCCCTTCTTCGTTTAAAATAAAAATAAGCGAAATCGGCCCAATTTCATACAACCCTGCCTGACATGAAAATTTTCTCCCCGATAAGGCTAGTGGCCATCTCTAACAGATTTTGGGTCGCTTAGTCAAAAATTGAAACATATATACATATTTGAAATTTAAGAAAACAAGGCAAATAGCGAAATCGGCTAAAAACAGCAAATTTTGTTTCTGCAAAACGGCTAGCAAATCGGCTGCCGGCTAAATCGAAATTTCTCCGGGTGGTTGCTATCGCAACCGGCTAAATCTAGCCGGAAAACGGCTAAAATGGCAACACTGTGCACCATTGAGTATATCGAACTCTCGTGTGTTACGATTGGCCCAATGGACGTGATTTTCCAATATTATTATGCGTTAAAGCTTCATTCAAAGAAACCAGGGTTGAGTTGTGCAAATCACCACTTTCGAAATACCTAAAAAGCCAGCTTCATGAAAGCAATCAAGGCGAATTTATATAAGGTGGTGTTACTAGCTCAGCTGATTTTGTGTATGTGTTTCGCCGCACGGCTTCTGATATCAAATTGAAAAATCTTGTTTGAATTTCTACAAACACTCTTACAGATTTTGACAGTTTATGCCGCCAAAGCAAAAACAAAATACATGTAAATTTTTGTTTTTGTACTCCTGCTATCACCTTATATTAATTCGCCTTGAAAGCAATTTAATGAAAATTTATTTTTTAATTGAATTTGATATAGAACCTGACAGAAAAAAATAATTTTTCACTTAAATGCTTTCGCTAAACTGGCTTTTAAGATATTTCATCTCAGTTTATGTATGTATATTGTATTTCTGTTGAACAAGGATACGCATTCATTTTGAAATTGCCACCAACTATAAGAGAAAGTTTCTAGGACACATTCGCTATAGATCCGGATCATTGTTGCCACCAGGGAACTTCTCATGCACATAACGGCAAACGACCACCAAACCATAGTCTTATTCGATGAATGTGCCAGTACAAATCGTAAATGTGGATTGTTGGAAAAACTGTTGGACCAAAATGTTTAGATTAAAAATCTAATTTTGGGTGGGACGAAGTTCGCCGGGTCTGCTAGAATTTTATAAAAACGAAATTATTATTATTATTTTTTTTTAGCTCCCTACAGTTTAATACTTCTACAATCGTCAAATTATTGCTACTACCTTTAGATACTAATATATATTATGATGTTTCCCCATATGGAGTGGAAGATTCTTATAGATTTTTCATATGTACGTTCGTTTGCGGTATATAATCGTAAATGCGCCTAATTTTTTACTTCTCCACATTTTTTCGGGTGCCCGGGTACCCAGGTAATTACCATACCGGGTAGCTCATTACCCGGGTAAAATTATCAGCCCTAATACAAACATATATATAAAAAAAATTTCATTTGGTTTGAAAGCAAACTCCAAAGAAATGAACAAAGTTATTCAGTAATTCCTCACGATCTGATTAATCAGAACCTGATTAATCAAATTATTTAATCAATCAGGATTATGGCTAATTAAAAAATTGATTAACCAATTAATCGCACATCCCTACGAAAACATATCGTAGAAAACATATGTATGTATTTGAGCTATTTACGTGAGTGTCACTGTAAATATGTATTTAAATTTAATCTCAATAACAAGTTTGTTTGTACATACTAGGGATGTTGCGAATGTGGAATTTTAAACAATTAAATTAAGTAAATTAAGTTATTTAAGTAAATAAAAAAATGGAAAAGTTACTAATATTTAATAATGTTTATTTTATTGGGAGTGTCTATTCGCACTTTGCCAGTGTCACCAGTGTACCAGTGTCAGCAGTTTCACCAGTGTCATCAGTGCATCAGTGTACCAGTGTAAAGTGTCACCAGTGTACCAGTGTCGCCAGTGTCACCAGTGTCACCAGTTCCACCAGTTTCACCAGTGTACCAGTGTAACCAGTGTCACCAGTGTACCACTGTCACCAGTGTACAGTGTCACCAGTGTCGCCAGTGCCGCGAGTGTAACCAGTGTCGCCATATTGTTTTACATACATAGAGAAGCGCCGCATACGAAGTCGGTCGATTTTTTAATCCTTTTTACTATATATATGGCGACACTGGTTACACTCGCTGCGCTGGCGATACTGGTGACACTGGTTACACTGGCGACACTGGTGAAACTGGTACACTGGTGACATTGGTACGCTGGTGACACTGGTGGCACTGGTAACACTGGCGACACTGGTGACATTGGTACACTGGTAACACTGATGACACTGGCGGCACTGGTACACTGGTGGAACTGGTGACACTAGCAACTCTGGTGATACTGGTACACTGGTGGAACTGGTACACTGGTGACACTGGCGACACTGGTGACACTGGTACGCTGGTGAAACTGGTGACACTGGCGTCACTGGTGAAACTGGCGACACTGGTGACACTGGCGGCACTGGTACACTGGTGGAACTGGTGGCACTAGCGACACTGGTCAAACTGGTACACTGGTGGAACTTGTGACACTGACGACACTGGTGACACTGGCGGCACTGGCGGGACTGGTGAAACTGGCGACACTGGTGACACTGGCAGAGCCGAAGATTCCCGACACTGGTACACTGGTGACACTGGCAAAGTGCGAATAGACACTCCCTATTTTATTTCTTCTTCTTCTTATTTGGCGCTGTAACCTCATAAGCGATTTTGGCCGAGTCCAAAACAGCACGCCAGTCATTTCTCTTCTGTGCTAACTGACGCCAATTGAAAATGCCAAGTGAAGCCAAGTCCTTATCCACCTGGTATTTCCAACGCAGAGGAGGCCTTCCTCTTCCTCTGTTACCAGCATCGCGGCCCGCGTTGAATATTTTCAGAGCAGGAGCGTTTCTGTCCATCCGAACGACATGGCCAAGCCAGCAGAGCCGCTGAATTTTAATTCGCTGCACTATGTCTATATCGTTGTAAAGCTCATACAGCTCATCGTTAAATCGTCTGCGATATTCGCCATCACCAACGCGTAAAGGTCCGTAAATCTTTCGCAGAATCTTTCTCTCGAAAACTCCAAGAGCCGCCTCATCAGATGCTTTCATTGTCCATGCTTCCGCGCCATACACCAGCACAGGCATGATGAGTGACTTATAGAGTGTGATCTTTGTACGACGAGAGAGGACTTTACTTCTCAATTGCCTACTCAGCCCAAAGTAGCACTTGTTGGCAAGAGTGATTCTCCGTTGGATTTCAAGGCTGACATTATTATTGGTGTTAATGCTGGTTCCCAAATAAACGAAGTCGTCTACTTTTTCAAACTTGTAACTGTCAACAGTGACGTGGGTGCCAAGACGCGTATGCTCTGACTGTTTGTGTGCTGACAGGAGATACTTCGTTTTGTCCTCGTTCACCACCAGACCCATTCGCTTTGCTTCTCTATCCAATCCCGAGAAGGCAGAACAGACGTAGCCCTTGTTTTTACCGATGATATCGATGTCGTCGGCATACGCCAGCAATTGTACGCTCTTATAAAGTATTGTGCCTGAGCGGTTCAGTTCTGCGGCTCTTATTATCTTCTCCAACATAAGATTAAAGAAATCACACGAAAGGGAGTCCCCTTGTCTGAAACCTCGTTTGGTATCAAACGGCTCGGAGAGGTCATTCCCTATTCTGACGGAGCTGGTGGTATTGCTCAACGTCATTTTACACAGCCGTATTAGTTTCGCGGGGATAACAAATTCAGACATCGCGGCATAAAGGCAACTTCTTTTCGTGCTGTCGAAAGCGGCTTTGAAATCGACAAATAGATGGTGTGTGTCGATCCTATTCACGCGGGTCTTTTCCAAGATTTGGCGTATTGTGAATACCTGATCTATGGTGGATTTTCCAGGCCTAAAGCCACACTGATAAGGTCCAATCAGCTCGTTGACGGTGGGCTTCAGTCTTTCGCACAATACGCTCGATAAGACCTTGTAACCTATGCTTAGAAGGCTAATTCCGCGGTAGTTGGCGCGTATGGCGGGGTCGCCTTTCTTGTGGATTGGGCAGAGCACACTTAAATTCCAGTCGTCGGGCATGCGTTCATCTGACCATATTCTGCATACGAGCTGATGCATGCACCTCATCAGCTCCTCGCCGCCGTACTTGAATAGCTCGGCTGGTCTCTCTCTTCTTATTGCGGCAAATACGTCTCGCTTCCTTCTTCAGTTCCCTATAACGGTCCCACATGGCTCGCGTTGCGCCCGATCGCAGCGTGGCCCTGTAGGCGGCATCTTTTTTCTCTGCGGCTTCTTGACATTCCTCATCGTACCAGTTGTTCTTTCGGGCTCGCTGAAATCCAACTACTTCTTCGGCGGCGGTACTTAAAGATCGGGAAATGTGGTTCCACTGCTCGCGTACGTTGGATTGTTGAAGAGTGCTCTCAGAGAGCAGGTGTGTGAGTCGAGTGGCGAATAAATTGGCCGTCTGTTGTGATTGCAGCTTTTCGACGTTAAGCTTTCCTTGCATTGTTGGGCGCACATTTTTTTGCTGCACAGAGGCGGGTGCGTATCTTGGCTACAACAAGATAGTGGTCCGAGTCGATGTTTGGCCCTCGGAGTGTACGTACGTCCAAAACGCTTGAAGCATGCCTTCCGTCTATCACAACATGATCAATTTGGTTTCTCGTTTTTCGATCTGGAGACAGCCATGTAGCTTGGTGGATGTTCTTATGCTGGAACCTAGTACTACATATTACCATATTTCGGGCCCCGGCGAAGTCGATCAGCCTCAGTCCGTTATCGGACGTTTCGTCGTGGAGGCTGAATTTTCCGACAGTGGCGCCAAAGATCCCTTCCTTGCCCACCTTGGCATTAAAATCGCCAAGCACGATTTTGACATCGTGTCGGGGGGCAGCGCTCATATGTACGTTCCAAGCGCTCATAGAAGAGATCCTTGGACGCCTCATCCTTCTCTTCCGTCGGGGCATGGGCGCAGATGAGCGAGATGTTGAAGAATCTAGCTTTGATGCGGATTGTGGCTAGACGTTCGTCCACCGGGGTGAACGCCAGTACTCGGCGACGGAGTCTCTCTCCTACCACGAATCCAACACCGAATTTGCGCTCCTTTACGTGGCAACTGTAGTAGACGTCGCAAGGCTTCACGCTTACTTTACCTTGCCCCGTCGATCGCATTTCTTGGATGGCGGTGATGTCAGCCTTTGTCTTCCCGAGGACATCAACCAGCCGGGCAGAGGCACCTTCCCCATTAAGGGTCCGGATATTCCAGGTGCATACCCTTAAATCATAGTCCTTTATACGTTTGCCGTGGTCGTCATCAGAAAAAGGGGGTCTCATCCGAGGCTGTTTGCTTCTTTTCATTAGGCGGGGTTTTAACGTGGCGGGACCCAAACCCAGCGCACGCGAAGTTTTACGCCTTCTCACTTTAGCTCGCTCCCAAACGGGTGTTTGGTTGCTACCCAGAGGATACGTGGATATAAATATCCGGACGTTGTGAGCTGCGATTTGAACCGTACGCACAAGAATCGCTTCTGGCCACTCCCAGGTGAATGGCAGTCAAAAGTTTTCCACTTCTGCGCACGGAACCATCCTCCCTATTTTATTTAGTACTTGAATTTAAAAATTGGAACATATTTAATAACAAGAAAGTAATTTTTAGCAAAAAAAAAACGACTTCAATTCTCATATAAAATATATATATATATATGATGATCCACTGATTAGGATGGGACTGCCCCTGAGACACTACCTTTCCGATGCAAAAAGAATTATCGAAATCGGTTAACGTGGTCCAAAGTTATGCGGTAACATACATAAAAAATATATATATATATATATATTCCGACGAACTGATAACCTCCTCCTTTTTTGGAAGTCTGTTAAAAAGGAATGAGAATCGCAACGTAACTGAAAATGTCCGAAGTATCCTCCTCACTTTCATCTTCACTTGAAGAATCTAGCATAATGGCGAGATCGTTGTTTAAACAACCAGATGTGTGAGGTTTTTCCAAAGCTTTTTAAAAATAATTCTTCATTCTCATTCCTTTGGCTGTTTCAGAACTGTTGATTATATCGAAAAACGTTATATGAACAGATTAAAGGAATTGTAATTTTTAATTTTTTTAAATTTGTTTGAGCAAAATCGGACTAGTGGTTCTCGAGTTATGTCAAAAAAAGTCCACCAAAGGTGACAATTTCCCCTATAGGATAGTTATATATATATCTCGATTCCTAGACGTGACCCAGCGAAACGCCGGGACATGTATAACTTCTTTTTTACCGATATAACTTTCCGCGGTAGTTTGAACCCTTCCCGATCACTGACCCCTACCATTTGTCTCACAGTGTTATTTAGCATCAATTCTCTTTATAGCCAGACGTTGACCATTTCTGCTGGAAATCCCTATTGAAGGAGCTTACTCTTTGACTTTAAATAGCAAAGAAGGGAGACGTAGAGGGAGAGTTATACCACAGATGTTTTTAGCCAAGGATCCAGTGTATATCCCTATGGAAACAATATTGCCCGACAAGTAAACGAATTACTGTTTTTTTTTAATTTTTGCTAAAAATAAATTCCCCAAAGAGGCCCATTTGAAATGCTTGAAACGAATACATCGTTACCTTAATTCACAAAGGCCCTAACCAACACTTGTTTCGAAACTGCGTTTTTTCACAGACTTTGGTAAGATATACATATTAAAATACACCTTCACTAAAAATTTTGTAAGTGTTAGTACCAAAAACAATAGAGTTATGCCACTTTTTAAAATGCCCTATTGGTATGAATGATTTGATCTTTGTAATGTTTTTTTGCTTCTCCAGTAAAATAAAAAATATGCTGGTTAGGACCTTTGTGAATTACACTAACGATATAAAACATCAAAGGCAAATCAAGAAAATTTGGTTTAAAATTACAGTGCACACTTTCGTCTTTTATGTCTAGTAGGTTTTTTAAAATAGGTCCAAAAAGTCACAATAAAGAAAGAAACCAATGCAGGTATTTAAGGCACAGAAAACAAAAAGAAAAATATTAAAAGGACTATGGTCTCTTTGAAGTACGTCAAAGGTCAAGTAGAAGTGGGTAATATAGCTTAAGAAATAAAATGTTTAAAGAAATGTTTATCACAGTTGATAAATATGACATTTGACCAGTTTTGTCACACAAATACTTCCACGACCAAAGGCACAAAATTAATGGTTACAAATTGTCATTTTGTTTGCTAGATATACGTTTTATCGGTGCACTTGCACAACATTCGCATTCGCAAAAGCTCCGCATTGATTATTGCGAATGCGAAAGCGTATGCGAATGTTAAAATTGATGCGGAAGCTCCGCGGTTGCGAATGCGAATGCAAAATCAAGAATGCGGTTGCGAATGCATTCGCAACAACCCTGGTACATACATATATAGAATACTAGCCAATGCCCGCTTGCTTCTCGGCGCCTAATAAGATCTGTGATATAATATGGAATACTAATGCCTTTCGATGTCATGAGTTTTACCGATGGTCTTATTTCCACCTGTGAGATCTCTGCTAAGCGTGCGTGAAATTCTTGCAACTTCAGCATTGGTCCGATGTAGCATGTAAGACAATGAAAGTCCTTATACGGAAACTCAAGAGCACAGATGAGCGTTTTCAGTTATAGGGGGGGCCAAAAATTCTCGCTGTCCCACAGTTCGATTCGTCTTAATATTTGTGAACTGGTTTCTTTGAGTCTTACTGCTGGAATAACGGCCGCCCGAGCAATTTCGTCAATCGGAGGTAGATGCAAGATCGCATTTAAGGTGTATGAGGGCGTCAGACAAAAGTGCTCTTACACAATGTTGCGGTCTGTATATGTATACTTAAACGCATTCTCGATTTATCCATCTGAAAAGTAAATTCGTCTAAGATAAACATAGGGGCACAATGTTGCGGTCTGTATATGCATATTTAAACGCATTCTTGATTTAACCATCTGAAAAGTAAATTCGTCTAAGATAAACATAGGGACAAAGCAGACCAAACCCGTGTGGGCTGCAGCGCCATCCATTGGGTCCCTTTTCTGCAAAACCTTTGTTTATCATGAAATGAATAAGCATTATGAATTTCACTCAGATTTTATAATAAAAAATACATATTTTCTAAATACCTAAAATCCAGCGGGTTCATTTTTAGCAAAGGAATTTTTCATCATGCAGGTAGCTCACGTTGCGAATTTGAACGAAATCGGTTAATAAATACGGCTTTTATATGTAACTCTACTTCAGCTCTGTTGAATTGCGCCGGATACAATGTGCACCGTCGAGATCGCGAGCGAGAAAATGGTGGTGGCCTAGCGTTCATCACGCACCACACCGTGCAGTATCGTCTTACCGAAGCAGACATCGTCCGCAGGGATACCATCCTAGAATGTCAGGCGATGTCGAGCTCGAAATATTTAACGTACATATACCCGCTGTTACGAGCTACCCGGCAGGATATCACCCTGCAATAGTTGCGCTCCCCAGAGGTGAAACCCGTGTGGTAGCTGGTACCATAAAAGTATCGATACCAGTATCGAATGATGTATCAGAAACTAAGTATCGATACAAATATTAGAAGTGGTATCGGAAATAAAATATCGATATTTTATTCGTTTGATACAAACAATTTTTGACATAATATGAATGATGCAGTTAATGAAAATTAATAAGAAATTTTTAACAACTGCAGTGCATAATAAACAGAATATAAAAACTAGCTCAATTTCATCAGAAAATCAGTAAATCCTTTTTTAAATTAGTTCTATGTACGAAAATTTCAGATTTTTCCAACTAAACTGAGCTTTTGTCAATCTTGGTAATGTGATGCCATACTTTACTTTATTGCGTAAAAGCAGAAAAACAGAAATAAAAACAAATCAATGTCGTTACGCTGAATATGTACTGTGTTTATACGGTTTGAATACAGTACAATGCCATAAAAGTATCGGTACTTGTATCAAATGGGCATAGGAAATAAAATTTCGCGCCAATGATAACATAGAGACACTAATCAGGAAATATACTTAAATCGAAGTCCAGGAACAATATGGCTTGTATGAAGACGATATTGATATTGATGTTATTATGATACATTAAGCGGTATCGAAAGAAAATTCCCATATGGGTATCAATAGTATCGTCACCTTAGTATCGAATATCGATTTACCCAGTATCGAAACCATAATATCGATACGAAGATTATATCAGTAGTATCGCAACATCCCTAGTAGTTGGTGACTTTAAGGTGCATCACGATCTTTGGTATTGAAGCCTGTCGAATGATCGTAGGGCAACACACTTGGCTGAGCAGATAGATGATTCGACATTCTGTACAATGAACGACGACGCACCCATCAGGATTATGGGCAGCTGCTGCATCTCGCCAGACCTAATAATTGTCAGCGCTGGTCTGATAAACAACATATTATGGCGAGTCGCCATTGGCGACCGGTCAGCACAGGTTAGCATCAGACCATCTGCCCATAGTCATCTCGATTGATAATCCTGCCGACTTTGCTTCTTTGGATCACCCTACCTACATATGTCAACTTCTCCAAAGCTAATTGGAAAGGCTTGGCAGATGTTACTGAAAGCACCTTCACTGCCCTATCCACACCAACCGGCGTTCGCGTAGATGAGCGTGAATTCCGCAGGGTTGTCACCAGGGTTCGGATTTGCCTCATTTTAGCCCCTCGCTCCCTCGTTAGTTTGCTCTGAGCTTGCGCAACTCACGAGCAACACGCGAGTAAGTCCCCTTTCAGACACGGCAAGTCTTGAAAGCAATTCTTTTCGCATTCTCTTTTGTGTTTTCTATTTGCTTCCACACGCGTCAACTTTAATTGAATTCAAGTCCTTGGTTCTTAAATGGGAAGCAACGAAAAGATCAAAAGAGACAAGAAAACTTGAAACGAATTGACGGTACGGAGGTATCTGTACTCTTCCCCTCTCTTCTCACCTCCTTCGCCAACGAACGAGTAGACTGGAAAGCAAGACTTGCCGTGTCTGAAAGGGGACTATGTTTGTCGATGTTCAGACACGAAAACTTTTGTTGCGGAAACTCGAAGCTTTTATGGGCGACGAGGAATGGGGACGGGTACCGAGTCGCCCGTACTCGGGAAACACGCTTTGTACTCTCCTTCGTCTGAGTAATTCAAGTTAGCGGATCACAGCTGACAACAACAATTGCGTACAAAAGAGTTTCTGTGTGTGAAGGCAAAGGGCAACACCAAAGGAGAAATCGCCGATAATAAGCAACTCGAGTTTCCGTGTTTGAACGCAGACTTTGCAAACGAGCTAAGTACGAGCGCACGCGCTGAGCAGCCAGCGAGCGAGTAAGCAAACGAGGGCAGCGCAAGAGTAGAGCGGCAAGCAAACGAGGACCTCATTAGCTCTGCCCTCGCGAGGGCGCCATTGCGAGCGAGGCACTCATTTGCAGCAGCAGACGAGCGAGGCGAGTAAATGAGCGAGGCAAATCAGGCAAGCAGATTAGACAGGCAAACGGATTGTTTGGTAAAAAAAATGTGTGAGGTAAAAATTCCATCAACTAAGAATTTCGCGCTTCCACTCCGCAGCACTTGGGTTCAAACCCTGGTCAAAGCAACATCGCAAAAATATAGAAAAAAGGTTTTTTCTTAACAGCGGTCATCCCTCGGCAGGCAATGGCAAACCTCCGAACGTATTTCTGCCATGAAAAACAGCTTCTCATAAAAATACAATCGCCGTTCGGAGTCGGCGTAAAACTGTAGGTCCCTCCGCTTTGTGTGACAACATCAAGGCGCACGCCACAAATCGGAGGAGAAGCTCGGCCAGATACTAACATATGTGTAAGCGCCAACCTATTATTATTATTATTACTAAGAATTTCGAGTAAAGGATTGTATATACTAGGACTTTTTAAGGTCTCGAAAATCCCGGGATTCTTGGCAAGTAATCCCGGGATTTTCGGGATTTGTAATTTGCCTTAATGGCAATAATAGGAACTCCTCTCTTGACCAGTATTGGCTACATTTCTTTTTTTATTTAATAATTAATATTTTTTTATAAATGTCTAGCTCATTGTACATATAACACCGCGCGATAGTAAATTTTTAAGACAAATATCAATATATTCGCGAAACTATGGGCCAAATATAGTAAAATTGCGTTTTTAGTTTTTCACTCTGACGTCAGTAATTCAAAAATGATTTAAAAAATTCAAAGAAATGTTCTTAGAGAAGAAGTATGGGTATAAAATTAATGAGGAAATCCTGTAGAATTTAAACATATTCAAGTTTCTATTGCAGAGGGGTTGGTAAATATTGAAAATGTCATTTTAAAATTTTATCCTTGAAATTTCGCCATATTTGTTCGAATTTCGTTCTTCTAACTTTGTCAGCTTAAAGATTACCTACTCGTCCTGGTGAATCCAAAAAACTTAAATTTTTTAAATTCTAAAGAAAATTCCTACTGCATTTGTTGCCCATATTTTTATTCTACATTGCATTGAATTTTTTAATAATTTTTGGAATTAATCATATTTTTGAAATTACAAAGTCCTTAATAAAAACGCCAATTTAAATTAAAAAAAGTAGGTTTCAAACCATGGTACAATAATTACAGGTATTTTCTCCCTAGAGAGTTTTGCTTCACATCGAAATTCGTGTTCCCTTATTTTCATTTCGACGCAGTTCAATGTTGATTCTTTTACTTTCACTTGGCGTTGCTTTTTGTTTTCGCTCAATTTAATTTTTATAATTTTTCAAAACAAAAGAAAAAAAGTTTGAAATTAAGTGAGCCATACAAATTCCGGGATTGTGACTACCATCGTATATACTTACAAGTATGGAATCCTATGCCCCTTTTTGTCTATTCTCTTTCTAACAGCGGACGTGCCGGCCAAACAGCGGACGTGCCTGCCAAACTGAAAAGCATGATGGCGGCAGTGTTTGACAGGCACGTTCGACGATGCGAACGGCAATGGAACGTAAGAAATGGAAGATGGATGACATGAGAATGAAAGAATTATGAAATAGCAGAATGTCGAACCAAAACGAATTTCAAAAATCTGACTATGCGAATGACGTCAAAATGAAAGAAATGCAAAATAGCGAAATGTCGAAACAGAAGAAATAGATGACAGGCACGTGTTCAAGGGTTTAGTGCAACAAAAAGAGTTGCTGTGTTGCGCCATTGAATATTTAAAAACTTTTTAATGTGGTTAAATTTACCCATACGCTTTTTTACTTAGTTGACATAAGTACATATTTCGCCAGCCAAAACATATACATGTACATATGTATTTATATAGCGTGACGCTACAAAATTAATTTATAAAAACCGTATATGCTAGTGGCCTTATTTAAAAAAAATAAAATAGATTTATATAGCTCTGTACAGTGACATTTTTATACAAAATTCGATTTCTTAATTTTTATGAATTTGGGTAAAATATTAACCTTGTGTGCACTCTTTTCCTGTACTTTTCAGAATTTTATTTTCTTTAATAGCACTTTGACTGAGTTACACCCAGCAAAAATCAAAATATTTTATAAGAAATGTATTGACCTTTTTAAAACGGCATTTAAAGCCTTCTCACACTTCAGTGATGCTTTTTTATTGTAGGTATTATTCTGTTGACATCTAAATTTTTATGCGTTTCCTCTGTGAACTTTTTTAACTACATTCATAAAAAATTACTAACTTTCTTTCTTTTTTCATCTTGGACTGGTACACATTTATGTATGTAAAATGAATTTAAAAACGTCATGTGCCTAATATGCACGATGCAGCGAACAAAGGTGACACCGTAAGACGTACCGCTAATTTGAATTTGTCGATTTTGATAATTCTGATTTAAAAGTAAACGACGCATCAGAAGCTTGAAATTCACTTATACTTCCACAAAAATTACCCTTTTTTCAAATTTTCCTTATTAATTGTCATTGTATATCATATATTTTTAGAATTCAGCACAATTAAAAAAACCCGTTTACTATAGAAAAATTTATTATTGAGAAAATTCACTGCTCTGGCATTTTCTTTTAACATGCAATTCGGCTTTGTTTACTTTTTGTACAGAAATATCATCGCCACTATGACGGGGCAATCTTGTACTCTTTCTTGTCAAATATGCATTTTGATGTAACTGCTATGAAGCTATGAATACTCATTAAAATCGTTTCAGTTCGTAATAAAAGTACATTACATACTTGTAGTCTAAATATAGTTTTTAATATAAACTAGCTTTTTTAATTCTAGAAAAAATTAATAATCACAAGAATTATAAAAGTTTCTCTTCAAAAGATACGTTTCAAAGCATCCCTGTTGATGTCATAATTCAAATACAAATTTGAATAGAAATTTTGATGCAAACGATTTTCCCCGATATTCATCATACAAATTTCTTTATTCTTTATTTTCATCCATGCAAATTTACTCATTACTAAGTGGCTTTCATCTTTTTATTTTTGTAAAAAATAATATAAACATGTTGCTCTTGCCAGCTGCAATAGCTTCAATACACTAAAAAAAGTGTTAATACCCAGTGCCCAGCTTAGAATAAGAATCCTAGCATTTTGCCTCCCAAATGTTACCGTCTGGCCTCCTCAAGATCCATAATGCCTCCGGAGGTAGTCAACACAACGTAACCAAATTGACGAGAAGGCAGCAATTTGTTGGTCCACTTCGAACCATTCCAACCAATTTACGCGATTTAATGGGCCTCATGCATAAAAAAAAGGCTAAGCTCAGACTCAATTTTTGCACTAAAGGGGTGAGCTCAAGCTCAAGAATTTGTACTGAAAATCGAGTTGGAGCTTAAACTCACATTTTATGCATGAGGCCCAATATCTTTACTGCTACCTTGTGGTACGTCATTTGATGGTCGCCAATCTTTACTTTACCAAAAGTGCCCGTGCCGAGTGTTGCGTCCAGTAAATAGTGGCCAATTTTTACGAGTGCCTGTGGGCCTCTGTCAGTAGCTGCAGCTGCGGCGGCACGTGATTGTGGCATAACGTTGATGTAAGCATAAAATAAAAAAAAGGTTTGGTAAGGTTTTTCGGGCCGCTGCTTAGGCCACAATCGCAAATGCACCCACATATCCGTACGTGCTGCGTAGAGACGTAAATTATAGTTTTCCCCGAGCTCCAGTTTCTTATCGCACTATTATTTTCCTTATTACTTATAATTCTCTGCCACGATTTGCGCTGCTCGGGCCACGGCTGCTTGTACAAGAAAATAAACCATTTGTTTAAACGATGATCATCGTACTTGTCCATATGTCGCTCTGGAAAGAAATATATAATAATATATAATAAAAATAAAAGCAAATCTACCTAATTTTTCCACCGGCAGGCACGAATATGATGTTCAAAACAGAAACAATGACAACGAATTTTACACACATTGTTGTATTTTAGCGCAAAACGATAAGTTTCACAATTATTTCAAATTATTGCCTGGAACATACACATTTATCGTTATTATTGAAAATGCAAGACTTGGCATGCATTTTTAATTTCTTATTTAATGAATTCAAATGAATAAAAAAACATTTTTCTAAAATATTTCTCAGTTTACATTTTAAAGTTTTTTTTTTTACACTTGAATGTAACTCTGTGCGGAGAATGAAAGAATTGAAAATCAGGTGATCTCAGCTGTTTTCAAATGTAAACAAACAAAATGGCGCTTTCCATACTTGTAAGCCTATACAATGGTGACAACTTCTTGTTCTTTATTGGCGCTGTAACCGCCTAAGCGATTTTGGCCGAGTCCAAAACAGCACGCCAGTCATTTCTCTTCTGTGCTAACTGAAGCCAATTGGAAATGCCAAGTGAAGCCAAGTCCTGGTCTTTCCATCGTAGTGGGGCATCCCTCTTCCTCTGCTACCACCAGCGGGTTCCGAGTTGAATACTTTTAAAGCTGGAGCATCGGTGTCCATTCGAACGACATGGCCAAGCCGGCGGAGCCGCTGAATTTTAATTCGCTGCACTATGTCTATATCGTTGTAAAGCTCATACAGCTCATCGTTAAATCGTCTGCGATATTCGCCGTCACCAACGCGTAAAGGTCCGTAAATCTTTCGCAGAATATTTCTCTCCAAAACTCCAAGAGCCGCCTCATCAGATGCTTTCATTGTCCATGCCTCCGCGCCATACACCAGCACAGGCATGATGAGTGACTTATAGAGTGTGATCTTTGTACGACGAGAGAGGACTTTACTTCTCAATTGCCTACTCAGCCCAAAGTAGCACTTGTTGGCAGGAGTGATTCTCCGTTGGATTTCAAGGCTGACATTATTATTGGTGTTAATGCTGGTTCCCAAATAAACGAAGTCGTCTACTTTTTCAAACTTGTAACTGTCAACAGTGACTTGGGTGCCAGGACGCGTATGCTCTGACTGATTTTGTGATGACAGGGGATACTTCGTTTTGTCCTCGTTCACCACCAGACCCATTCGCTTTGCTTCTCTATCCAATCCCGACAAGGCAGAACAGACGTAGCCCTTGTTTTTATCGATAATATCGATGTCGTCGGCATACGCCAGCAATTGTACGCTCTGTAAAGTATTGTGCCTGAGCGGTTCAGTTCTGCGGCTCTTGTTATCTTCTCCAACATCAGATTAAAGAAATCACACGAAAGGGAGTCCCCTTGTCTGAAACCTCGTTTGGTATCAAACGGCTCGGAGGTCCTTCCCTATTCTGACGGAGCTGGTGGTATTGCTCAACGTAATTTTACACAGCCGTATTAGTTTCGCGGGGATACCAAATTCAGGCATCGCGGTAGTTGGCGCGTATGGCGGGGTTACCTTTCTTGTGGATTGGACAGAGCACACTTAAATTCCAGTCGTCGGGCATGCGTTCATCTGACCATATTCTGCATACGAGCTGATGCATGCACCTCATCAGCTCCTCGCCGCCGTACTTGAATAGCTCGGCTGGCAGGCTACAGCAGCTTTGTTGTTTTTCAGCTGCAAATGACTATTCGTACCTCGTCATAGTCAGGCGGTGGGACAGCTACTCCATCATCATCCACTAGGGACTCGGGTTCGTCTTCTTCACTACTTTCAGCGCTGCTGCCATTCAGTAGGTTGTAAAAGTGTTCCCTCCACAATTTAAGTATATTCTGGACATCGGTCACTAGGTCGCCATTGTTGTTCTTACAAGAGTTCGCCCCGGTCTTGAAACCTTCCGTAAATCGCCTAACCTTCTGGTAGAATTTTCGGGCGTTCTCCTGTCGGCCAGCATCTCAAGCTCTTCGCACTCACGTATTTTGGCCTCTCTCTTGTTATTGCGGCAAATACGTCTCGCTTCCTTCTTCAGTTCCCTATAACGGTCCCACATGGCTCGCGTTACGCCCGATCGCAGAGTGGCCCTGTAGGCGGCATCTTTTTTCTCTGCGGCTTCTTGACATTCCTCATCGTACCAGTTGTTCTTTCGGGCTCGCTGAAATCCAACTACTTATTCGGCGGCGGTACTTAATGATCGGGTAATGTGGTTCCACTGCTCGCGTATGTCGGATTGTTGAAGAGTGCTCTCAGAGAGCAGGTGTGTGAGTCGAGTGGCGAATAAATTGAAGCATGCCTTCCGTCTATCACAACATGATCGATTTGGTTTCTCGTTTTTCGATCTGGAGACAGGCATGTTGCTTGGTAGATGCCGGCAGTGAAGGAGTAAAAGTTCTTAATCGTGAGAGCGTCGAGCGTCTAGCAGCTGCCACTTAAACTTTGCATATGTTTTATTATTTTAGTTAATATTGAAACTTTGTACGATTTGTTTTTGTTGTTATACTTACTTTTGTTTTTATACTTATTTTTATAATAGCCATGACAGATTCTATCTTCTTTTTATTTCACATCTACCCCATTTCTTCCCTTTCCTTCTATTTGTACTTTGCAGCTGACTGTTTCGCAAGCCTCCCAAACTGTGATCCATATGACTAGTACCTTGTGTAGATACACTAACAGTGATAATATTAGGCTAGCTCTGAAACTTACGTGCGAATATAATAATGGGTTCAATATTTGCCACTTTAATGCTCGAAGTTTATCGATTGATAAACTTGAATATTTAAACTTTTTGTTACGGGAAATAAATATTGATGTGGTCTGTGTAACTGAGACATGGTTCGAACCCTGTATTGCTAACTCTGCTTATGCTCTTTGTGATTTTTCATTGTTAAGGAATGATAGGTCCACTGCTCATAGAGGGGGTGGCATTGCCATTTATTTCAAATCCAGTCTTAAATGTAAAGTCGTTCATAAATCTGTCTGCCCTGAAACAATTGAAAGTCTTTTTGTGGAGTTTAGTGATAATGTTCAAAGGTGTCTTGTAATATGTGTCTATAATCCCCATAGGTCTAATGACTTTACCACTATTTTTACAAAAATATCTGAACTGTCCTTGAGCTATGTAAATGTCCTCGTCTGTGGTGATTTTAATGTTGATCTTCTCCTGGATAATGTTAAATGTAGGCAATTACTAAAAAAACTTTACCAATTGTGGATTAACTGTCGCAAACGAATTTGCAACACGTTTTGCTCCTCACTGCAAGCCAAGCATGTTAGATCTCTTTGGTGTAAGCGATGTTAGCAAAGTTAGCCACGTAGACCAATTTTCCTTAGATGGAGTCTCTGACCATGAACTAGTATTTTTAACTTTTAATATTGAATTTAACAAAGAATTGTCAGTTGCCAACCTGACGTTCAGAGATTTTAAATGTATTGATAAAATAGCACTGAATGACGAAATTATATCACTGGAATGGAACTCTTGCTGGTTCTTCTCGAATTTGGATGATAAATTAGATCACTTTAATAAACTGGTAAAATACTTGTATGATAAATATGTCCCTCTACGTACTATAAAAGTGAATAATTATAAGAGACCGTGGTTCACTAAGCACATTCTTAATCTATTAAGGATCGAAGTAAAGCCTATAAATATTGGAAGCAATATCCTTCAGACGAGCGTTGGAATGCATATAAAAATTTGAGAAATAAAGTAGCTAAAGAAATACGTTACAGTAAAAGAGTCTATCTGGAAAATAAGCTTGATACCAAATTACCCTACAGAACATTGTGGAAAAATTTGAAATCTATAGGAGTCTGGAATAAAGATTCAAAACCTTGCGGTCTTGGTGCGGATGAGATGAACCATTATTTCATTGGCGCCAATAATAAACTTACGAATTCGCACTCGTTCAGTTTTAATCAAAATCTGGTTTGCAAACCCTCATGTGAATTTTCTTTTAATACGGCCAGTGAGGACGATGTTGTAAAGAATATTTTTGCTATCAAGTCAAATGCTAATGGTATAGATGGTATCAGTCTACGTTTCCTTAAGCTGATTATCCCTTACATTCTCCCGACACTTACACATATCTTTAATTTTGCCTTAACATCATCCTCCTATCCAAACCTTTGGAAGATTGCAAACATTATTCCTGTTCCCAAAGGCGAGTCTTGTGACTCTCCCGGAAACTACAGGCCTATTAGCATTTTACCTGTTTTAGCCAAAGTTTTTGAAAAATTTATTTCGTCCCAGATAGTTCTACATTTGAATAATCATAACTTGTTGAGTGAGGTCCAATCTGGTTTTCGGTCAAGTCACAGTTGTTCTACAGCGGTTTTGAAGGTAATGGAAGATATTCGTCCTGCTTATGATGACAAACTACTCACTATCCTGGGGCTATTAGATTTTTCTAAAGCCTTTGATACCGTAAAGCATGACATTCTTCTTGCAAAATTGAAGTACTATTTTGGTTTCAACTCTACTTCGCTTAAGTTTATGGAAGCGTATTTATCAAACAAGTGCAATGTGGAGAAACAATTTCTTGTCGCAGAAAAATTAATTCCGGTGTACCGCAAGGCTCAATCCTGGGTCCTATACTCTTTAGTATATTTGTAAATGATATTGTTTACTGCTGTCAAAATGCTTTTATTCACCTGTATGCCGATGATACATAGATCTACTACTCGCGACCAATTGGACTTGGGGAAGACCTTGTGTTTCGGTTAAATGAAGATCTAAAGAGAATAGAGATCTGGGCCGAAACAAATAGCCTCTGCTTAAATGCTGCCAAAACGCAGGTTATACCTATATCACCTCATTCTTTTGATCTGAGTTGTCTATCGCCAATTATATTGGGGCAAACTGAGTTAAAGTTTCGATATGTTGTGACTGATCTGGGCTTTAAAATTAATTCTCGTTTGACTTGCACAGATCATATCAACCACTGTATCTCTAGAATATACTTTATTTTAAGAAACCTTTGGCATACATGTTACTGCCTACCAAATAATACAAAATTGAAGCTAGTTCAGTCACTTATCGTTCCCCATATCGCGTATTGTGAAATAGTGTATGGAAATCTTGATTATGAGTCGAAGAATAAATTAAAAGGAGCTTTAAATAATGCTGCCAGATTTATATATTGTAAGAAAAAATTTTACCATATATCATTGTTCACTGTAAATATTCTCGGTTATAGCATCGAAAGTTACTTAAATTATCGCAATGTTTTATTATTCAAACTGATCAGAAACCGCAAACCAGTATACCTATACCGTAAATTAAAATTTGTTCAATCGTCTCGTACCTGTAATATTGTTGTCCCTAAATACCAAACGTTAGTAGCCCATTAGCGCACACAAGGGGTGGGTTTTGGGGTTCAAACCCGCCTTAAAGCTAATAACCTGAAATACAAACTGTATCCTAAAGCCAGCTCTCAAGAAAAATCACAAGAAATATTTTTTATTATAAAGCACTTTGCTTTTGCTGTAAATTTTCTTGAAGAAATAAATATACCAGCATTTTTTTCTTGAGAGATGCAAATTGATTTAAGAAATTTGGATAGAAGAAAATTCCTATTCCATTTCTTGTGCGCCATTTTATATGAATTTTTCGTTTTTTTTTTGAGAGCTCTTAAAAGTTTAACTGCGAATGAAACCTAAAAATATGCAATGCATACTCACTTACTGAGTCTAAAAGAGTTTACAACTGATATGTCCTTAACAAGGATTCGAAGATTTAATTAGCCCACTTCGAATTCGTTCCACCAAAATTGCCTACATAACAAAAATTCAAGTTCATTTAATTTTCTCGGTATTCGAAATATTAAAAATATTAGGCAATCGTAAAAAATCACCATCTCATTCGAAAACCAGAAACCAGATATCGAGGAAAATGAACATTAAAACTCTTTTTTTTTTTTAATTTTTTTATTACTTTTGCAAGTTGAGCGCATCTTGTGTTTATAGAACTTAATATTAAACAAGTAATTTCAAATTACGGGAAGACCCTTGAGGTACCATCTTTCCGATAAAAAAAAAAGAGTCGGTTACAAATGTTTGAGTTTTTTGGTAATTTTATGTAAATAAATGCAATTTATGAAACTTCAAAAAGTTTATTTATTTATTACTAACTGTACATAAAACTTGCATAAATGTACTTTAATGATCATTTAATCTGAAGCGAATTTTCGGAAGTATAAACCCCTCCCAAAATATACTCCTGGGTGCGCCCCTGTAGTAGCCTCAAGATTATTTTTTGTTAGTGCTATCAGAATATGGAATTCACTACCAAATTCAATTAAATGTGTAAGTTCGATTCAATGCTTCAAAACAGCAGTTGCAAATCTACTCAAAAAATTAACTATCCACTTCCCATCCTCTGTCTTTTCAAGTTTTCTGTACGTCTTCTATCCCTTAGTGTTAGTTATAATATAGCAAGAATGATATGTAGTTCATATACTTACTTATATTATTGTCTTAGCTTAAGTTTAAACTTGTAATTGAAATTTTTGTTATTAGTACGCTTAAAGACTTCGAGTTTTACTGTACTTACAAAGTAAATAAATGAAATAAAATAAAATGTTCTTATGCTGGAACCTAGTACTACATATTACCATGTTTCGGGCCCCGGAGAAGTCGATCAGCCTCAGTCTGTTATCGGACGTTTCGTCGTGGAGGCTAAATTTTCCGACAGTGGCGCCAAAGATCCCTTCCTTGCCCACCTTAGCATTAAAATCGCCAAGCACGATTTTGACATCGTGTCGGGGGCAGCGCTCATATGTACGTTCCAAGCGGTCATAGAAGAGATCCTTGGACGCCTCATCCTTCTCTTCCGTCGGGGCATGGGAGCAGATGAGCGAGATGTTGAAGAATCTAGCTTTGGTGCGGATTGTGGCTAGACGTTCGTCCACCGGGGTGAACGCCAGTACTCGGCGACGGAGTCTCTCTCCCACCACGAATCCAACACCGAATTTGCGCTCCTTTACGTGGCAACTGTAGTAGACGTTGCAATGCTTTACGCTTACTTTTCCTTGCCCCGTCCATCGCATTTCTTGGATGGCGGTGATGTCAGCCTTTGTCTTCCCGAGGACATCAACCAGCCGGGCAGAGGCACCTTTAGATTTTTTCATTGGGCGGGGTTTTAACGTGGCGGGACCCAAACCAGCGCACGCGAGTTTGTGACAACGCCATCCCGAAAATCCCGGGATCGGAAAAAAGCCGAAAAATTACATCCCTAGTATGTACACATGCACATATGTATACATATACATATATACACATATGTATGTATTTATTTATGTATATATTCTCATGCACAGAAGAATAGATTCGTGCTATTTTGACCAGTTTTATCTACTAGGTAGGTACAGAAATATGTGCATACATATCTAGGTATGTAAAATTTTTTTAATGCTCAATAATTTCTTACAAAATTTCAACTTATTATACATGAAGAAAGACCATACAAGTCCAAGCAAGTTTCATACTTTGCAAAACATTTGAACATTTTAAACTTTTTAATCAGATTTATAGAGCAGGGGTGGGCAAGACCGAGGCCGAAAAGAGCCACATGTAAATTCGAAATGCTACAAAGAGCCACAAAAAAAACAACAAAAACAAAAATTTTATTTTTAATTAAATTACTATTAGAAATTAAAAACACTAAATTTATTATTATTATTCTAATGTACGTAAGATAGATATTAAAGAAAATTCGAAAAATCCCTTTGGCCAAATTTTCAAAATATGGTTTTACGTCAGTTAAAGCCGTTCGTAACAGTTCTGTTAAATGTTGGTTAGTCAATAGGTACGTTCCTTTAAAATCTCCAGTAAAAATGTCCAACAGCGAAATTCCGGCGAGATGTCATTTGTTCTTTCACAAGAGAAAAATATCCAAAATAGTAGGTACGCGAACAGAAAATTTGCAGAAACTTGCAAGTTAGACGAACAGCTGGTAGAAATTTTGGTTACATTCAAAAGTGTAAAGTTGAACACGTAAGAAAACAAATCCGGAAGTCTTACTTACTTCTTACAAGTTTAATTAGTCGCATTTTACTATTTTAACTTCCAAACCATCAAATTCAATTTAGGAATTTGCGTAAATTCCAACCAGCTGCTTTCTTGCTGGCAAAAACTTTTCCAGCCAGAAACTAGCAACTTTCCCTCAAAATGAAATGTCATTTTGCTCTCTCAATTTCTCTACTTTCCAATTTTTTGCGTACGCGAACACAAAAAGCTGATAGTTTTTATCAGGGCATATTTAATAAGGTAGAAGTGACAACTAGCTCGAACTCTCTTGTAGCTAGTTATAATGTCAAAAAATTTTAAACAAACAAATTAAACCTTTGAGGTGCGAGTGCTATGTTTGCTACAAATTAGCATCGATTGAAAGACATCAAGCTGAAATTCTACCAGGTGTAGTAATAAGAGCGAAACGAAAGATTTGACACTGTCTTATTTGGAAATTTGCCTTAAAAATATTTTATAAGATAGCCGTATGTCAGGAAAATAAAGCCAGAAAGTTGTTTTATTACTTCACCTGTTTATAATTTCACCATGTAAACACATCAGCCTAAATACATACATATGTACGTATACTAATTACCTTCAAAGAATTTTAATTGAATTCACATCTTATATGCACATATACATATGGACAGAAACGAATACCTCATAAAGGAAACCACGTAATTAAATGAAAGAAATATTTTATGAAACTGTTTTAAACTTTTTTTGTTTTTATTCGCCCAATGTTTTTGCGCGTTTAGTTTCTTATTTAAATATTTAATTCTAAACAACATCCGGCACTTATAAAAAAAATGATTTAATGATTTCTTCTACATACCTTGCAAGTCAAATTTCCCGAAATCTCAACGATATCTTTAGGAGTATCTCATATCTGTAACGATTTTTTTACGAATCTTCAAAGAAACTTATATGAAGTGGTTGACACGAACTCGTAAAGAAATTTCTGTATGAAAACTAAAGAAAATTCTGAAAAAAATTCTGCAAGAAACTCTTCACATAGCAGCATTATTTCCATTGCTTTACCGATTTTCTTCCGAAATTTCGTAAAAGGATCGAAGTGTGTACAGTTTGTTTCATTTTAGAAAATTCGGCAAAAAATCGGATAAGATCTTTACGAATTCTTTAAAGTTCCTCTACAACTCAGAATGCTCTATAAATATGATTTGCAGGGTACGTATGTGTGTATATTAGTGTAAATCTAGGTCCTGACGTAGTTATGTGAGCATAATTGAGATGATATCGTCACTTCTGAACTTTCGTGTGCTTCAGGCGTTTGAGGCACAGGAACCTCCCAGGGCATGGGAACTGCACGTGCTTAAAAATATATGCCTGCAATGCGCAAGTAATAAAATCACCCGCGTTTAAATGATTTTCACAGACACGGGAAGAATCTTGCAACTGAACACCGCAGCTGTACTCCCAACGAAGTCTTCTAACCTCGCAACTAGGCGCCTTAAAAGTATCGCACCGCGTGAACGTCTTGGCTCTTGCCACACACAGCGCATCGCTCGTAGTTCCTGCTCCTTTTCATTTTTGTATATGTATGTATCTTTAAATGCATGTGGTCGAAAAACAAAAAAAAAAGAAATCACACAGTTCAAAACTACCACACGTTACGCAATTGAATTTTTAATGAAAATAGAAAATGTGAACTTGAAAAGGGTTAAAAGTTATTCATCATTTGACATTTTAGTCGGCGTTCAAAAGAGAGATATGTCAAAATCACTTCTACCTTGTTTAATATGCCTAGGTGTTTATAACTTTCAATAATTATCAGGTACGCGAATGCAACTAATTGTGAACGGTATTTTGACTTTACGAATTTAATTGTAGAGTACAAAGACCCACAGTTATACCCCAGTCGGAAAAGTATTAATGCATTACATGCGTGATAAATAATACAATGTATTTCTTATGCGTTCTCGATAATATTACTGCTAACTACGTAATCAGCATTCTAATGTATTCAAAAAGTTCCAAAAATTTCATATTAAAACACATTCATTTCTCTTTTCTTTTTTGTTTAGGACATCGCCCTGGGGGAAAAAATGCATTTTTAATGTGAAAAGGGTTGTTTTACTGATTATTTTTTCGATTCCTATGCATTACATTTTCCCACTGGGATATTTTAAATCTGGTACTTTTTGCCGACAATTCAAGCAAAGTCAAAGCTTTATGTTGCATTTCCAGTGCCTTATCTTTTTTTAATTCCAAAAACTCCAACTCTTCTTCGCTTTTCTTAAAAAAGGAGTATTTCGGATATTGTAAGTTCACATTTAAATAATTTCAAATCGGAAAATCTTTTTTTAAAAACTGCTTTTGAAAATGATGAAATATTATTTTTTTGAGATCATGAATAAAAAGACGTAGTTTAGCTTCAAAACTTAAAATAATTTTCGACAACTCAAAAACATTTTTATTCTCTACTTTAGAGACCAATTCAAGTTTTGCAAATGTTCCATCAAATCGGTAAAGAACATTAAGTCAGAAAGCCAATTTTCATTCTCCAATTGCGGGTAATGATCCGATCTCAATTTGCGTATGTCTTTATAAAAAAATAAAATTAAATAAAAAACAAAACAATGGAAACGAATGTCTAGCAAAGAAATATGTATTTTAAGAAGTAAAAAGAGCCAAAATGTTCTAAGCAAAGAGAAAGTAAAACGAGCCGCATTTTGCTAAGCAAAGAGCCGCATTTGGCTTAAAGAGCCGCGTTTGCCCACCGTTGTTATAGAGCAATGCTTGGTGTTTTTATAGCACACTAGCTTTTACCCGCGGGTTTCACCCCACACCAGAAGGAATTAAAGGGGTCATGTGACTTGTGGTTCCGAAGTTATGGCTGATAAAAAATTCCAAGCCTATGTTAAGTGATACGCCCCTAAACAAACTCATTTATATTTATATACCTTACTATAAGCAACTACCATAGATATGTTTGCATACCAAATTTCAAGTTCATGTGACTTGCGGTTCCGAAGTTCGAGCTGATTAAATAATTCAAGCCTATGGGAGGTGCCACGCCCCCTTTTCCAATACCGCCAATTTTTCCCATGAATATGGAATTAATTTTATTTATCTCGACAGCAAGTTCCAATGCTCTACCACAAATATTTCAAGAGATATACATCATGAAAATTTTAGTTAGTATAGGAGGTGCCACGCCCCCTTTTCCAGTTTCTATATGCATATAACCTTCCCGGGGTCAAAGCAAATATGTGTGCAAAGTTTCGTGCGGTTCCGTGCCGCGGATCAGAAGTTATAAGGTAATAAACAAACAGACATTCACGTTTATATATACAAGTATAGACTAGCTGACCCGGCGAACTTCGTCCCGCCCAAAATTAATTTTTTGTACCGAAACATTTTGGTCCAACATTTTCACCAACAGTTCACGTTCATGATTTTCAGTGACGCATTTATCTTCTAATATGACGGTTTGGTGGTTGCCAGAAGGCATATTTCCATTGCCATCTTAAATAACCCAGCAAAAGTGTATATGCATACAAAGATACGTAATAGCTTCAGTGAGTTTGAAAGGCGCTACGCCCCCTTATAAAATAGCCGCAATTTTCATTTTCATATATCTCCATACAATGTTCGAGTACTCTACCATGAACACTTCCAGAGATATGCAGTATGAAAAATCCGGTTTGTATGGGAGGTGTCACGCCCCTATTTCCAATAGCCCCAATTTTTCTTCATGAATATGCGATTGATTTTATATATCTCCATACCAAGTTCCAGTACTCTATCATGAACGCTTCCAGAAATATGCAGTATGGAAAATTTGGTTTGTTTGGGAGGTGCCACGCCCCCTTTTTCATTAACCGCAGTTTTTTTCCATGAGTGACCATGTTCGAGTACTCTACCATGAACACTTCCAAAGTTATGCAGTATGAAAAACTCGGTTTGTATGGGATGTGCCACGCCCCTTTTTCTAATAGCCCCAATTTTTCTTCATGACCATGTGATTGATTTCATATACCATTGGGTTGATCTCCATACCAAGTTTCAGTACTCTACTATGAACACTTTCAGAGATATGCAGTGTGAAAAAATCGATTTGTGTGGGAGCTGCCACGCCCCCCTGCACCTAGCGGTAAGAAATATACTTTACATCCGATTCTCATACCTGCCATATAATTTAAACATTTTGGTACAACAGTTTCTCCAACAATCCACATTTACGATTTGTACTGCACATTCATCGGCTAAGACTATAGTTTGGTGGTCGTTTGCCGCCTTAAATAACCGAACGAAAGTGTTATGTCCATGAGAAGTTCCCTGGTGGCCACAATGCGCCGGATCTATAGTGAATGTGCCCTAGAAACCTTATCTTATAGTTAGTGGCAATTTCAATATCAATGCGTATCCTTGTTCAACAGAAATATAATATACATACATAAACTGAGAGGAAATACCTTAAAAATAAATTTTCATTAAATTGCTTTCATGAAACTGGCTTTTAAGGTGGTGATTTCAGACTTACCACTGCACAACTAAACCCTGGTTTCTTCGAATGAGGCTCTAACGCATAATAATATTGGCAAATCACATCCATTGGGTCAATCGTAACACACGAGAGTTCGATTTACTCAATAGTGCAACGGGTCGATTTAGTCTGACATTTACGGCACCTTTTCTCACTTTTTAGATTTTTAGTAATAACTCGACCTCAGCACCACCTACCAGCTCTTTTTTGCAATTGGACTGCCTTTACCGTTTCTAATACATGTTTTGAATATTCGCCAAATCGGATCATAAAAAAATTTTTAGTACTAACTCAACTCCAGAGCCAACTGGCGGATTACTTTTCCACGCCCCCTTTTTAAAGAGCCGATTTTTCTCAATGAGCATGTGATTAATTTCATATATCTCCACACGAAGTGTTCCAGTACTGTACCACGAACACTTCCAGAGATATGCAGTATGAAATTCTGCTTGTATGGTAGGTGCCACGACCCCTTTTCCAATAGCTCCATATTTTCTACATGACTATGCGATTAATTTCATATATCACCACACCAAGTTCCAGTACTCTACTAAGAGTAATTATAGAGATATTCAATAAGAAAAATTCAACTTGTATGGGAGGTGCCATGCCCATATAAAGTTCCAGTACTCTACCATGAACATTTCCAGAGGTACTTATTATGAAAAATTCGGTTTGTATGGGAGGTGCCACGCCCCCTTTTCAAATAGTCCGAATTTTTCTCCATGAGTATGCGATTGATTTCATATATCTCCATAACATGTTCTAGTACTCTACCATGAACACTTTTAGAGATATGCAGTATGAAAAATTCGGTTGTATAGGACGTGCCACGCCTCCTTTTCCAATAACCACAATTTTTTTTCCATGAGCATGCGATTGGTTTCATATATCTCCATACGATGTTCGAGTACTCTACCATCAACACTTTCCGAGATAAGCAGTATGAAAAATTCGGTTTGTATGGAAGGTGCCACGTCCCCTATTCTAATAACTACAATTTTTCTCCATGAGTATGCGATTGGTTTGATATATTTCCATACCAAGTTAGAGTACTCTACAATGGACACTTCCAGAGATAAGCAGTATGAAAAATTCGGTTTCTATGGGAGGTGCCACGCCCCCTTTTCCAATTACCACAATTTTTCTCCATGAGTATGCCATTGGTTTGATATATCTGCATACCAAGTTAGAGTACTCTACCATGAACACTTCCAGAGATATGCAGTATAAAAAAATCGGTTTGTATGGGAGGTGCCACGCCTTCTTTTCCAATAACCATAATTTTTCTCCATGAGTATGCGATTGGTTTGGTATATCTCCATACTAAGGTAGAGTACTCTACCATGAACACTTCCAGAGATATGCAGTATGAAATATTCGGTTTGTATGGGAGGTGCCACGCCCCCTGCACCTAGCGGTATGAAATATACTTTACATGCGATTCTCATACCTACCAAATATACACAAAAAATTTCAAAAAGATCGTTCCAGCCGTTTCGGAGGAGTTCGACCACTAACACCGTGACACGAGATTTTTATATATTAGATTTATAATATAACTCACTACTTCACAACTTCAAATTTGTGTTTTAATAAAGTATAAATTAAATAAATTATTATTGTAAATTATTATTTTAGTAAATAGATATAAAAATATTTATACTTGGCAACTCTTAGACTTTTCTTCATTTGTAACAAATGACAGATGTAAACAAAATAAAAAAATAATTGTAATTTTACAAATTTAAAGCAAACGGGCGTTCTTTACAAAAAAATGTAGTTAGGGATCGAATTGCGCATATTTTTTTTTCAATATCAAGTGCCCCAAGAAGTGTTAAACCCATAAATAGCTCAAAAAACGCTTTCAAAAGTTCGAAACGAGAGTGAAGTGCAGTGTTCAATTGTGATCGAAATTGCAGGCAAAATTTGTGCGTGTGTAATTAATGTTTTACTTATTTGAAGAAATGTTGCCCCTTGTCATCAAAAATAAGCAAACCAAGACCCCCGCTTTCCACTGGTGGTTACATAATACTTGAATAGCCCCTTAATTAACATGTGCTTGTTTTGTGCATGCACGGCCAGTTAAACAGGTATGTCTGAATCGATTTCCGTCATCATTCTTAGCAATTTGATGTGCATTTTTATTGTTATGTGTTGCAAACAGACATTTTAGGAACTAAATAGGTTCTAAAATCTCTGTACACAAGCGCACTTATTTTTAACAGTTTCCAGTTTATGTAATATTGATCAAAACTGCTTTTATTTATTTTATGTATTATGTGATTTCTGGAAGCGTCGAATACAAAAAAGTGCTGTGACTGGGTTTATGTAATTTGAAATAATACTAATAATAATAGAAAGGCATACATATCGGTGGTCCTCTGCAATAACGACACAACTCAAAATTTCATATATTTCAGTAGAGCCAATTAAAGATTTTTTGTTTCGTAATTTAGCAATAATATGTCTTGGAACGTAATTATTCCGGATTATTTGCAGTCATACTGTAAGCTTTCAAATTATGTCTTTTTCTAAACCTGAAATTTTGAATTGTGCCGTTATTGCAGAGTATCATCGATATTTGTTAGTGTTTGGCCGAGCTACTCCTCCGATTGTGGCATGCGCCTTGATGTTGTCGCACAAAGGGGAGGGACCTACAGTTTTACGCCGACTCCTGCTACAAAAAAACATTTTCTTTTTTATGTTGGCCGGAACAGGGCTCGAACCCTCACCCTGCGGAATGTTAGTGCGCACTTCTAACCACTACACCACAGCGATCGCTTAATTAATTTTAATCATTAATCGCGATTAACCATTTATTCGTTAACTTTTAATTATTCATAGACTAACATTTTGTGGACAATACTCGCATAAGATAGTCCCAAATTTTCACAAAAGAGAAAAGTAATTTTCTTCAAAACTTTTGAATGACGTCTTGACTGAACTTACTAATTCGGAATTTCTACTATTACTACCTACCTACTAGAGTAGGCTATGCATAAAGTCTGGGTAATGAAATACAAATTTTTCTATTATATGTTCCATATATATTAGGAGACTTTTATTGTTTAATTTATTTTTTGCACATAAACTTGTATCTTGAACTTCTTTTTCCAAAAAGTGAGGATGTCAGAATTTTAATAGATATCGGATGTACGGCAATTTTCTAAAAAGATCTCTTAATAGGTTAGTTCATGAAAATTATTCCAAACGAAAACTTAAAATTGATAAAAATATCTTAACTAAATTTAACTAATTTATATTAGAAGTCTTAAGTTTATCCCACTGTAAGTGTGAAATCAGTTGCTATCATATATGTAATATGTACTTCTATATTGGCAGTAAGCTAACTTCTGAATGTGTAAGCATTCCGAAATCAAAGCGAGACAGTCTAGTACCGTCTTTGTCAATGTATTGTATACTTGAGTGCCGTTTTTTTGTATATGTGTTGTGTACATGTTTATTTATAAACGTATGTGTTCCTTTTCTTTCGTACGTGTTTATTGATATATCTGTACTGTAGTGTTTTCGGACGGTACTGGCTCTTACTGCCAATATAGGAGTATTACATATATGGTTGCTATGTGCTTCCATGATACAAAAAACAACCTGACAATTAAGCATATTTTAAAATTTCATGCTGCCATACGCAGTATCTAAAATCCTTCAAATTTTATTATTAATTTTTCGTTTGTTAAAAACATTTTATTCTTAGAATCGAAATTTTACCAAGCAAAATGTCTTTCGTTTTTTAAATAAATGAGGCTAATGCTCAATAAGTTGATAATTGTTGTTCTCATTTGCATACTTCACACCAACTCCAATATTGAACAGTGAAATATATTTTAAGTTTACCCAAATAAACAACGATATAGTTTAATGGTCAACCACATATGGAGGATTCACAAGAGGTGTTAAGTGTCGTAATGTGTTAAAGTCTTAACATTTTTAAACGTAAAATAACACCTAATACTTCTTTAGGCGTTTTTTTTAACATAACCAAAATGTTTTTAAACTAGTAGGAAATATATTATTGGCTCTTATTATACCCAACGAATCCTTCAAATCGCTTTTAACCGTTACTTTATATTGAACAAATTTAAGCCTTTAAGACATTACGACGTCCAACACGAATTGTGAATCCCCTAAATATGCATTAAATTACACATCAAAATTTGTAATTTCAGCGTTCGAATCATATCAGAAACAATCGCACCCGATATAGAAAACTGTAATAGTCCCGGCTAGTTACATTGTGAAATAATCAGATGGCATAAAGACACTAAATATTTTTAAAATATGTTCACTAATATTTTATTAACCTATATGTAAAGTTTTTGCGAAGTGTTCATCGAATTTAATGTAAAATTTAAACAATTTTAATATAAGATATTAACTATTTTTAAAAGGTAAATGTTAATACAACTGTTTAATATATATTACCCAAATTTATGATATTAAATCCTCTCTGCCAAAAAAACTTAATCTGCCTGTCTGTCTGTGTTTGACAAGAGCCAGTACAACAAACTTGTGCGTTGTTTTAAAACTCGGAAGTATCAATGCTTCATTAGGAGACTCTTCACGTGTGCGCGAAGACCATTTTAGTGCCAGTGCCTTTATTTGTTGCCCATCGCAGCCGGGTATTTCTAAGCGGACGCGTTTGTTCCCAGGTGCAGGAATTATTATACCGAATATGAAGAGAAAATCTTCCACTCATATACATGGATAGACCAAATTTCAAATGGTGGTCTAACAAAACTTAAACCGGAATTCCTTGTTGACATAAAGAAACTGAAACTATCTTTTAATAAATTTAATGGAAAGCAAATTTCGAATTGCAAAAATTTAATAGCTGAATTATTGAAGTTAAATTCTGATATAAATTTAGAATAATCAAACCTTTTTTTAAAAGGTCTAAAATACTTTAGAATTAAGTATTTGAATAAAAAGAATAAATGCTTAAAAACATTGCGCTAGTAAAAGCAAGAAAATTGCCAAAATTGGTTTATAAATGAGTGTGTTTCACTTACTGTGTAATTTTATGTAAGTATGCATTTCCACATTTACATTAAAACGAAAAGGCAATACCTAAAATGAAGCTGATTCTAATGAGATTTTAAAAATTTTCGTACCTACAAAAACTTTCATTTCAAAGATATTAGCCCGCAGTTATAGTCAAAATAAAGTCGACTCTAAAGTTAAAAGCCGCTTTTTTTGACAGATATCCCATTGAAAGTTATGTCAAAAAGCTGCTTTTAACTTTAGGAGTCGACTTTATTTTGACTATAGCTACGGGCCGTTGAGTTTTATCAAATATGGTAAATGCATAACAAAGTATTAATATCTTTGTTTACATTTTTTGACATTACAGTCAGCTATGAGAGAGCTCGACTGAATTGTCACTTCTACCTTGTTGAATATGCCTTGGGTAAAACCGCTCGCTCAATTCGTCCGCCATTGGGTTTCTTTGACGTTTGCTAGCATTTTGAGTTTACTCTCTCGAAATAATTCAAATGTCAAATAAATTCAAAATAAACAAATGAAAATTTATAATTTGAAAATTTATTTATTCAAATGTGGGAAGAACTTAAAGTTTTATAGAAGGAAAATGAGATGCTGCTTAGCGGCTGCGCTAATACCGTTTTTATCTGCAACCAAAGCAGTATAAAGTTCTTTAAGTTCCCGCAATTACCAGGTGTCCGCAAAACTTGATCGAGGTTGGTGGTGTTAAGACAGCGGATTTTTCCAAGTGCCTATGTGCGCTAGGCTCATTTTCCTCCACACCACTTGACCCAAGATAGTTCTTAGCTAAAGTGCAGTGACTTTAAGGTTAAATTGGTTTAAATGTATGCCAAAATCTTCGCTTTAGCATGTGGGCAGAAATTCATTACACAATTGCTAACATTTATTTATTTACATATGTACATACATACATACATACATATATATATGAATGTACATATTATGATACAAAAAAGAAGGCAGTTCCATTTAATGACATTCGGTGTTGTTGTTAACCATTAATAAAATTATGACATTTAATCAAATTCATGCTACCTGATCACTAGAAGTAATATTTTTTTTTAAGCAGAAGATTTCATCAGTCCACTCAAAGATGTGGAATATGATGAACTAGGAAATTTTGCTGGCTACATAATTTCGAAAATAGGGATGACGAAACTAGGTTTCAGAACGCATGAAGGAAGTGATCAAAATTATATTTATGTTAATTGTTTATCGAAGGGCAGTCTTTACAAACCGACTTCAAGATTTTTGCATACATTGGAAATTTTAAATTCAAAATTTGTTGAAGTTGATGCTGATACGTTAACCAAAGCCAAATTTTTTACAAAATCTGATAAGAAATTTAAAAGTAAATTTGGACCAAAATATTATAAAATGGTT
Source organism: Rhagoletis pomonella (assembly GCF_013731165.1). Classification (NCBI taxonomy): domain Eukaryota; kingdom Metazoa; phylum Arthropoda; class Insecta; order Diptera; family Tephritidae; genus Rhagoletis; species Rhagoletis pomonella. Next base: position 11,014 of record NW_023459795.1, on the reverse strand, counting down.
TTATTTGGGAAGAAAATTCATAAGAATTAGATTTTTAAATCGTAAGATTGCATTCAAATAAGAAAATTAAAAAATAGCAACAAATTTCGCTCGCGGTTTTTATAATAAAATAAAACGAATAATTACGATGAAGTCTTCTTTAACGGTTTACATTTTATATATACTTAACAGCAAAGTCTAGATACAACGTACCTTTTTCAAATATTCACAATATTTTGCAAGCTAAAATTTGTATGTTATTTTCTTATAAGAATATGGATCATTCTTTAAACAAAATCATATAAACCAACGTTTTAGTTTTTATACAAAATTAACGAAAATTCCACGAATATTCATCAAACTTTTCAACCTTTTCATCAGATTAAACAAAAATTCAACGCAGTTTTATAGCTCATTCAATGTTTGTATAATAATGTGTAAAAATTATGTGGCTAAGAAATCGCGTGGATTTTTAATAATTTTTTTCCTGACGGTTCTACGCATTTTCCTCCATATAAAAAAGTTTCAGTCATACTTGGTACTTGTATTTTTAATAAAAAGGAGCGAACCAAGTAAGTAAAAAAAATACAAAGCACTGATAACTATTTTTGATTTGTATTATTATTGCATTGGTATAAATATGGGAAAGAAAGTACTCAGAGGTATTGTTTTAATATTATCAAAGTGGCAATGCCGTTGATAATACTCACAATTTATGAAACTTCAAAAAATTTTATTAACCGTCAAAAGTTGTTTATTGAAACTACCTTCTTTTTTGTATCATGGTACATATCCATGATTCAATAATACAAGGTTGTGTAATTTGTGACAGCTAAAATTTTACACTCCTTTATCTAGATTTGTATTTTGGAAGTAGGAGAAAGGGGTAGAATGTGATCGTCTTTTGCGAAAACGGTAGTAGAATGGTACTACAAAAAGGACACAAAGTATACAATTAGAAGTAAAATGTGTATTATTAATTCTATGCGAATTTGCAATATATTTGGTGTTTTAATGGAAATACTAGACAATACATAAAAATATGCATTTTTGATTTAAGTTATTCGTCAATTCCTGGAACAAATCTAAAATACCGACGGTTCAGCTACGCAAAAACGAAAAATGCAGATCAATGAACTTTTTATGCTCATTTCAACCATTTCTTTCATTTGGCGCAAGTAAAAGATGAAAACGTTCTAGAAGGTTAAAGTTCAGTTTTTAGATATTTTACATATTAATACCTTATGAACTATATAACCGATTAAAAGACTAATGACGTCACCATAAAGATAATTAATTTGTTCTTCAGCTGGTGTACATAATTTATAGCTTTTTGTATTTTTAAACCAAAACCACTAAAAAACGAACAAATGTTATTTTTTCATGAAATAACCTTTTTGTGAAAAAAACTGCATAATTAATGGTAAAGAAATTTATATTATTTAGAAAGTACAGGTTATTACTTTTAATTCGATATTACATATTTTATCATGACCTTTTGGGTTTCAACAATTTAGTGATAATAAAAAATACAATTAAACCGCTTATATCTTCTTTATTTTTTACCTGCGCCAAATAAATTTGGTATAGTTGAAATCAGCGTAAAAAGTTCTATCAATCAATATTTGGTTATTTTATAGGTAAACGGTCGCTATTCTACACTTGTTATAGAAAATTACGCAAACGAAGGTGATGCCAACGAATATTTAGTATGAAGAATATTTGGTTTTATTACTAATATCACTAGAAACCATGATACAAAAAACAAGGTAGTTCCATTGTCACTTTTTCGTCGCCATATTAACAACCTGACAATTAAGCAGATTGTGACTTTTCGTGCTACCATACCCAATATCTAAAATCCTTCAAATTTTCTTGTCGATTTAAAAGTATTTTGTTCTTAAGCATAGTATTTTTTTCCTGTTTCACGTGAAAAAGCTGTTAAATGGCATATACAATTTCTTTCTGTGAAATAAGTGTGAAATTCCACAAAATTTCCTCAGCAAAGTAGTATTCTGTTCACGCTGTGAAAAGGCCTGCAACATGAAGCTAGCAACACAATTTTCATGACATTTTTAAATACACATTTTACATTTTAAATTGTGTGAAAGCTGACAGTTTATATAATTCAGTAGCGGCGAAAACAAATGGGGGTTAAGTGGTTAAACCTTACCCAAGCCGATCGTAAAACTTGCGACGCAATTGCAGCTTATGCCTGCGGGCCTTGGCAAGAATGTAATCCCTCAAGGTTTAGCTTAAAATGGTTCTAGGGATACGCCCTTTGTTACTTTCCAGAAGGTGCCGCGCCCATTTTTCTGTACATATTTCCATTGGAAAAATACCTCATCTCAGTATTCTAGGTAAATGCTTCCAGAGGTATCTATGCGTCACCAGAATTTTAGTTTATGTGGCTTATACCGCTAGCTCTTTTCAATGGCTACGAGATCGTTTTCATATACCCCCATTTTTCATAGGTTTGGGATTGATTTCATTTACCTCTATTAGAAGTTCTACGGTGGCACGCCGCATTTTCCAATAAACCCATATTTTTCCATGAGCTTGTGATTGACTTCATATACATATATCCATACTAAGTTCCAGGACTCTACCACAAATACTTGCAGAGATATCCACTATGAAATATTCGATTTGTATGGCAGGTTGCACACCCCCTTTAGATATCGGTTTTGTTTTAGCCTATAACCATTCTTGGAAAATTTGTGTCTGACATTTCTAAAAATCGGTACAGCCGGTATGTGCATTGTGACTCCTCAAGCGAAATGAACTAATGATTGCAAAAAATGAAATCAAACATCGTAGTTGACCAAAAAAGAATATTAGACTTCATTCTCTCAACTTCTCAGAATGTAGAAAAGCTAACAGATATATAATAAGATTGGATATATTAAAACAGCCTCCAAAACATTTACTAAAAACGTTCATGAACTACACAAATCAATTTGATCGAAAATTTGTTTTTATCTATTTATTTTATACTTCCCTTTTGGGTGTGCCAAAATTTCATGTGAAAACAATATGTGTTGCTGGAAACATTTCACGGCCCATGGGTCCCAAAGTAAATTCCATTTGCTGTTAAATGGACAAAGACAATATGTATTAAATAAAAATTAATAAAATCTCCCACACCAAAAAACTTACAATTGGGTAACTCCACTCCGAATTTTTCACAATTGAGCAATTGTCAAAAATCTGCTTTTTAACATATATGTAATACTTCTATATTGGCAGTAAGCTAACTTCTCAATGTGTAAGCATTCCGAAATCAAAGCGAGACAGTCTAGTACCGTTTTTGTCAATGTATTGTGTACTTGAGTGACGTTTTTTGTATATGTGTTGTGTACATGTTTATTTATAAACGTGTGTGTTCCTTTTCTTTCGTACGTGTTTATTGATATATCTGTACTGTAGTGTTTTCGGACGGTACTAGCTCTTACTGCCAATATAGGAGTATTACATATATGCTTTTTAATCAAAAACTTGTTTATTTAAACTACCTTCTTTTTTGTATCATGCTAGAAACTATACATTCTGCACAAGTAAAGGAGCCGATTTTATGTGTGGGAGCGAGAAGACTTTTTTATTACAAAACCTTTCTATTATTGAATCATGGTACATATCTATGAATTTACATTCAAATTTTAATATTTCGACAGAAATATATTTCTTTGGTTTGAGTGAAAATAAAAACAAACAAATTAAATGAGTAGTCCACTTGCAAAGTGCGCTATGTAAAATTGTTTCGATTTTTAGTTTTTGGAGGATTACGTACCAGTATTTATAGAAGTTTCATGTCCACTAACAACACAGTGCAAAATCTTTTTATATTCTGAAAAAAATAGCATCAAATCTTCTTCCAAAAGTCGCTACCACACTTATTTATAAACTTTCAAAACTATACATCTTCTGATGAACTTAGAAAACTGCTTTAGGCCGTAAAGACTGTTAATGTTATCTTATGTCATGTTATGTTATGTTACAATTTTATAAAGCTCTTATTTGCCCAAATTTTCAGGTAATAATAAAAAAGATTCAATTTAAATGTTACTTGTTGTAGTAGTCGTTTTTTTTTTTCAAATTTATGGCTTTCTATTATAAAATCACATAACGCTGTTTGCAAGTGGACTACTCAAATGACGTCGAGAGAAATTTTCAAAAATGCAAGCAAACGTCAAAATTCCCAAAGCTGGCTCTCAGCGACTGTACCTTATAAATATTTGTATCTTGCTTGCTATGAATATGTTGATGTGTGAATTCATAACTGCTTTGAGTGAATGGAAAATTTAAAAATTATAAACCTCACTCTTAAGCGAGGAATAAGTAATGAAAACTGAATAGAAAAAAATTGTTGATTTAAAATTGAAAATGATTTCACACTTACACAGCTCTGGTATGTACATATTTATGTACATGTATGATTCTAAAAAATATTGTATTAAATAATCTATGCTTAAGTATGTAAATAAATTGTAATTGTGGATTTAAATGCTGCCCTAATATATTATTCACATATTTATATGAATATGCATGTACATACATACACATACAGCCGTGCTCCCATTTCCACTTACTTTTTGGGATTTGCGTTTTTGTAAAAATCGTACGTTTTTATTTTTGGGTGAATTCGCCACTTGTGTTATCGATAAGTTCCATTTTCCACATCGTTTCCAGCATTCTTAAAAGCCATCCCTTGAAGGTATGCAACAATTATCGCACATGTATCGTCCGCACCAAATCGCAAATCTTCGTTGCTTCGATAAATTTTCGTTGCCCAAAACGGAGATGTGTATAATAAATAGTGAATTAAACAAATAAAATCAACATAAAAAGTTAATTTTAGGAGGCCAAAAATATCGCAAAATATAATGGGCATAATTAAAAATAAATTTAAACTAAGATAGCTTGTTATTTTAGTTAATTTTGCCATTTACTTTTCATTCCACCGTCTCATCGGTAACCGATTTAAAACCGCAAAAATTTTCTGATTTGCGAATATTGGAGCACGTAATTTTGCGATTTGAAAAGTAAAACGCAAAATATTTGCGATTCTGATATTAAAATATTTTCGTACATAATCTATTGACATACATTCACACATTTGTATGCCCAAAAAGGCATGATACAAAAAAGATGGTAGTTCCATTGTCACTTTTCGGGCGCCATATTAACTACATGACAATTAAGCAGATTGTGACATTTCATGCTACCATACCTAATCCTCAAAAACCATTTTTTTGTAAAAAAAAAATAATAATTTACAAAATTTAAAGAAAATTTTTCTTCGATTTGAGCAACAAAGAAAATTTAAATTCATACATCTTAATATTTGCAAAACAAGCGACCAATGTCTTCTGTGAAATTAAAGACCGGTAAATATATAGCCCACCGCAAAAATTATTTATTATTAAATTTGTTTATTATACAGCCAATCATCCACAATAATTTTAATGTGCTTTGCAAACGGTAGCCCAAGTAAGGCTTTATTTTCGGAGCTTCGTGATATCATAGAATTGTCTCTATTATAGTTAAGGACGATGATATTACTAGACTTTCTCGCATTAATTTTTATTAAGATATACGCAAATGCATTCCGATCCAGCTGAAGATTTTGACAATATGAAAGATTACGTACAACAGAAAAAAGTTAAACGTTATATGCGAACATCAAAGAGTTAGCGAATTTAAAACAATTTGGCAAATCATTTATGCATAACATTCTGTAACCCATAAGCAACAATTTTCATCATTGTAACATGTCGACATTCATAAAACACGTCGGCAAGTTGAGATGGCGATCCGAAAGTTGTTGCTAAGAGTTTCGCGAACCAACTTATTTTGTATATAAAATTTATACCTATTATTTCAAATTTGAAATCAAAAAATTTTTAGAGGTCGCTCCAAGCGGCAAAGTTTTCCATGTATTAATATGGAAAAAACAACTGTATATAATTCTTGAAAATCAATATTTTTCGAGCGGAAAACTCTGGTTCTTTTCAGGAGACCTACAATAATAATACCCAATTGTTTATTCAACCATTTTTTAATACTAAAGACTTTTTATTTGTCCCCCCATTGCATTTTCTGGGGCTTTTGGCGGACCTATAAAATATAGTTACTACAAAAAATGGTTAAATACACAATTGGTTATTATTATTACAAATCTCCTGAAGAGGAACAGTTTCCCGATCGAAAAATATTGATTTTCAAGAATTCTATACCATTTCTACGAAAAGTTGGTTTTTTTCCTAAATAAAACTTTGAGTGCTTTGAGCGACCTCTAAATATTTTTTGATCTCAAAATAAAAAAGTAAGGGTTAAATTTTTCTTCTTAAAAAACTTTGTTTAATCTTAGTGGCTTAGGAAATAAACTAAAAATTGAGCTGTTTATTTCCTGAGTGCAAAAGCACGAAATACTTATATCTACAAGGGGACGGATGCAAAGCTTCAGCAAAGAAATTAAAAAAGTACAACATATATTAATGTTTCGTTACATGTTACATATGTAAATTTGTTCATTTGGTTTAAAATAAATAATTGTATAAAAACTCGATTTTATTTTATTTCCTTATCTCTGCACATCGATATTCTTCAAAGGTAATTTTTACGCTTGAGAAAAACGTTCAAATTTGATTATCGATCACAACTTGCCTTTTTTTACTCTTGTATTGAATCCCAAATATTAAAAAAAAATCTCGCTTCTCAAAAAATTCCAATGTGGCAAAGCTATGCTTAATGTTTACATTTAGAAATATGTCAAAAATCTGCTTTATAATCAAAAAATAGTAATAATGAAACTACCTTCTTTTTATTATTATTATTACCTTCCTCTTATTAACTCGGGATGTAACTATGTAATATTGATGCGCCTAAAAGATGCAGCGATTTCTATTCTCAAGTTACATACCTGATGACAGTACGAATGGAAATTATAATAGGGAGGTTTTAGTTTCTTAAAGAATAATTTTATTTATATCATGACTCGGAGCGCTCGCTCGTCGCTCACGCGTCTAAAAGCTCAGTTAGTCTAGACTTAATTTCCGAAACTTAACTTAACTTAATATTTGGCCAACCTGTTATATGAGAAACTGTACTGGTGGTTAGTTAAAACTTAACTTAACGTAAGAAACTTAAGAACCTGTAGATTTTAGGTTCCTAAGTTACGGCCTTACGGCAATTGAGAGCGGTGAGAGAATCAGCCTTGCCAGACTCTCATTTTTGTATTTCTTAAAAATAAATGAAAGCAAACATTTTTGTTTGCATGATTTTTTTTTGATGTGGCATTTTAGGCGGCGAACTGTTAAACAGCTGAAAAAGAAAATACAAAAACAAAATATTTCCGCTCTTGGCTTAAGTTGACGTGTTGAGTAATCATTGATGATTTCTTACGGTAAGTTAAATTAAGTTAAGTCTAGACTAACTGAGCTTTTACCTAGCCGAACGAGTATACAGACCAGTGTTGCCACAAAAAAACAACCAAATTCCTCAAAAACAAATGAAAAATCCTTAAAATCCGAACAAATTACTCAAAATTTTCTTATTACAGATATGAGTATTGTGTACTGCATACTATTTACAGGTACTTAGTATACAAATTAATTACAGTCTCCAATTCAATTAAATAGTACATTCGTTCTTGCGGTTAAAACAAAGTAACACCGTTATTTTTTATGCCTTGGTTTGTATATAATACAAACTGCAATTATATCAGTGCTCAATCTGGTCCTCAAGTCAGTCCTACACATTTTTTAACTACTAAATATACGTTCTACTAAAGCATTAGAAAAGGGCTATATTAGTAATGCAGATATATTTTTCTTTTTAATTGGGAAACTTATATGAACCTGAAGAATCTTTTAATTCAAAAACTTTTTTCCTATAATTTTCTTGATATAATGAAAAATCAATATAAATCGAACAATGCATATCCTCTCCTTTCGCTATCGAGATTTTGCAAGTTCAAAATAAGTTGAAAATATAACGATGGAATGAAAAAAATTATTGGTAACATTTTGAATATTTAGCAGCAAATGTAGATGTGCTTAAGAGCGAAAAACACCACACAGGCGACTTGTCAAACCAAGCTAAATAACCAGGCATGGGGAGAACGAGCATATGCTCAAAGAGCGTAAACATCGCGTGTACGTATACAAGCAAGAGCGTAACGATGAGAACGCGACAGCTAACGCTTGTTTGTGGTAGTGCCCACCTCTGTAAATAACCCTTTGCTTAAAGCTATTTTTGTTGTGCACGGGGGTGTTTTTCTGGGCACCCTGTTGACGTTTGATCACACCCCTTACGTTGTGTATGATAAAATCGCCTCATTAGCAACGGAAATTTTACCGAATGAGGACGAAAGAGAGAAAAATCGAAGAAAACCAAACCCTTTTGCATTGCGAACCGGAAGAAAACTAAAATTCTTTGCTTGAACGAGTCATGTTTGCATGGTTTATGGCGAAATAGGAAAAGTGGGTTTGAAGAATGTTTGATAAGCCGCTTGCGTGATGTACTTCGCTCTTTATAAAATTTCGGAAAGCTTTTTGTTCGAAAATTTGCAGAGCGATTTAACAACCCTGTTGTGTAAAACATGGTTGCATTTGTTATCTGCATTTTCTCAAAATAAAAATCCTCAAAAAATACTCAAGCGCACCCGAAATTCCTCATGTTCTGAGGAATTACCCACAAATTGGCAACACTGATGCAGACAGCTACTCGCCTCGGCACTGCGAGCTGCAACACACAGCAGCCTCGCTCGCTTAATAGGAGCGCGAGCAAACAAGCGGCGCTCGCTCGTTTGCCGAGCAACCGAAACTTCTCGTGCTTCGCCTCATTGCTGCTATGAGCTGCGAGCACCTCGTTGCCTGCCAGGCATTGAGTAGGAGTTTGCTCGCTCGCTCGAACTCCAAGCTTTCGCCTACCATGGTTGTCACTGCTGCTGCAGCCCGCTTCATTCCAGCTGGATGCATTTTGGATCCCCGTCCGAATTTTCATTCTGAGCGCGACAGCCTTCGTCAGGCCGATCCCGGATATCCCCGTATCAGGGATCTCAACGCGGATATTCGGCAACTAGCAAACGTACAAAAGCGGAAGAAGTGGGACCTGCAACTTCGCCTCTGGCTTGAGCAAGCTTTGGTCTACCGTGCGGCAATTGTGCAATCCGACGAAGCGTGACGACAGAGTTGAAATATCTTTTGGCGACCACGCTTTGTCGGACCCTAAGTTCTGCACGAGCTATTTCAGCGGACAATTCATACTGCATACCCCGGCGGACATGCTGAAAAATTGGTGGTCCCACTGCTTGAACCGGCGAAATCGTCCAACAAAGGAGAGCCTTATCGGCCGAACCCCCTCCTTTCTCCTGTAGCGAAGAAGCATCAGCATGGGTTCCGTAAAGTGCACAGCACAACAACAGCACTTAACGGGATAAACACTCAGATAACTCGTGGCCTTAACCGAAAACCAGGGCTGCCAATTTGGCTCGAACCGTGCCATTGTTGGCCCTATTTTACTTCAAATGGCACTTTTGAAAGTAGTAATATTTCAATAAATTTTTGTGAAATCCTTTGCGTGTTCTTCTTTTTCTCAAATAAAATTTTCTAATTTCTATAGTGTATACAACTGGTTTACCTTACTTTGGCATTGGACTTTTGTTTTAGGATGGTGTTTCTAATTTTAATGCTAAATGGGAAGACTTAAAAAGAATGGCACCTTTTCTGGCACTTTTATTTTTCTATTTGGCACATTTTGGCACTTCTTTATCCTCAATATGGCACTTCATAGCTAAATATAGTTGGCAGCCCTGCCGAAAAAGTCCCTGAAAGAGAACGGTTCTAGTAGCGCTGGACCTGTCAAAAGCTTTTGACACCATCAGTCAGGGACTACAACGAGTGGTGTCTTATCCCCGCTATAGTTTAATTATTACACTTCAAAGCTCCCTCAACCACCAGAGGGAGTTCCTATTGTCTCTTATTCCTCGATAATGGCGTCTGGGAATGAAATTTATGACTTGTGCTCGAAAGCATATATATGCTTCGAATGAAAAAAAGTCATCATAAACGTTTCGAACTACACTGGTTTACAGCAAAAATGTTCAATGGGTGCCACTATGCGATTCCTATGTAGAATCGCTCGCTGATTCGAAAATGGAGTTAATTTTTTATTCTATAGATAAGTTTTCGAGATATTTTCAATTTACCGTTATTCAGCTTAAAACAAAAAATAGTTCCACTTAATCACGTATGTCTTACGAACCAATCTAACAATCGTAATACGAAGTACGGAAAATGAAAGCCAACAAAATTCTCCATAAACCGTATATACACCAATTTTCGATAGGGCTGATAGTTTCTGAGAAATTAACAAATCACTCCAGATTTTTTTTTTTTTTTTATGAAAAAATTGATACAAGTTCAAACCAGGGCTGCACAGTAACGTTAATTTTATCAATAAACGAAAATACGAAAACGTTTTGGTTTTTTACATCGATGCTAACATTAAGTGTTTATAAAAAAAATCGTTTTGTTAATTATCAGAAAAATATATCAACAAAGATTATGTTTCGTTGATTATGAAAAAAATATCAAAAAAGGAATATTGTTTCTGCTGCAAACATAAAATTTAATAATCAGGCAAATTGTATTATTTGAAGCAATTGCGGGAATAATGGGTCGTAGGAGAGTAGACGAGTTGGTGCGATCGTGCTTTTTGGTTGGAGAGGGGTTACGTGCAAATTTTGCCAAGCGAAATGAAAAGGTGATCACTTAGGAAATTTCAAAAGCCATTTGATCAGAAAACATAAGGAAGCCTTTGAAAGGCTTCAGGACGAGCAAGTGCAGCAGCAACAAGTACAGCAAAGCGAAAATGCTGACGACCCAGCAAGAAAAAAAATTTAAATTGAGCTTGAGCTAAGTGAAAACGAAATGAAAGATATTTGCGCGGGTTTCGTTACGGAATGCGGTGTAGCCTTAAGATCTTTTAATACAACACTTCAAAAGTTATTTACGCCAATATGTCGACAATT